>NC_053026.1:6189228-6461514 GCF_003073215.2 Triticum urartu | reverse complement strand
TGACCGGGGGCCTCCTTCTCCTCTGGTCTACGATTCGAGCTGTGCTCGTGCGCGCGCACGATTTCGTCTTAGTTTCTAACAAGCGACCGAGCTCTGCTCTGCTCGGTGCCGGTAAATTCGACGGTTTCAATCGAGATCTGTTTGTTCGTTATAGAAGCTGATTCAGCTGAGCCCTTATATTGCTGCTGCTGCTTCTATCCAAAAACTTGCAGAAGTAGATTGCACATCTCAGGGAAAGCATTCTCCAGTTGTTTTATTTGTGAACACCATTGCTCAGTGCTCCATATGCACATTCATAAACATTAGTCGCCAATGGAGCAGAGCGCCATTGCTGATGTAGCTTAAAATGGTGATCAGTGACCGACTGAGTGTGCTTGAAGTTTGAGGTGGAGTGCAAGGAGGAGGACACCCGGGTGGAGATCTACTGCGCCGCCAAGCCGGGCCTACTGCTGTTGATGGTGAGCACCCTGGACACACTGTCCCTCAACATCCAGCAGTGCGTCGTCGACTGCTTCAACGACTTCACCATGCACGCCTCCTGCTCCAAGGCACCAATGATTCCATCCATGGACTCGTCACTTCACCAGCAAACATGGATGAATTCATCTTCTTCTTCAGCTAGATCATCTGTTAAGTCACCAATTCCAGCTAATTGATTCGAGTTTTATATACAGATGCAGAGGGAGATGTGCTGCTGGATCTTATAAGGAGGTCACTCTGACAAGACTGGCTAGCTGTGATTCTCGTGGGAATAAAGAGGATGGGACCTGTGATTGTCGTGGATCTGGAGGTGACACTGATCAGGAAGGTAAGTTTACTACTGATCTGAAGTAATATTACTAGATTGTAAATCATGAATTTAGTAGTTACTGCAGAATATTGGTTAGTTGGTTCAGTTTACCTTTTATGTTTATATGGTCTAACGACATCTGACATAGCAGATGCTTGGTCCAGCTGGAGATAGCTTACATGGTTTTATTTCACCATAATATATTTCCAACAAGATCGTTCCCTATTGTTTCCTGAAGAAAACTAACGATCAAACTGTAGAAAAAACATTGTTTAGAGAGGAGTTAATATACAGTTTGTAGTCTTGCAATTGGCTTCTAAAATTTACAGCAGGAGTCCGCAATGAGTTTGAACAAATGAATGCAAAACCTACCAGATTTTGCGATGTTACTGTTTCTTGATATCTTCCTCATTTGTATTATGTGTATTCCTTAGTTGACAACTATTTAATGTATACTCTCCCCTTATTTTGAGGAAACTTCATGGGGCAGAGGATCACTACAATTTTTTGTTTCAAATAGGAAATGAACAAAACATGATTTTGCCAACCTCTCATGTAGTATATAATGTACCTATTTCATAAAGTACATCAGATTACGAGTCGAGGGACTAGTCGAGACTAGTCGCTAGACTAGTCTATGAGTCGCATTCTGGGTGTCGACTAGAAATCTCGTGTAGACTAGTTCGCCGAGTCAAGGAGTCGAAGGACTAGTCATAGACTAGTCTAGACTAGTCATGCACCTTGAGTCGTTTGACTCAATTTTTTTTTATTTTTTAGGGATTGGGAGGGGATAAGTGAGCCAGCCACCCTGCCCCTTTCCCTCCATTGCTTATGCTCTTCATGGATCTGCACTCCTCTGCTCTGGCCCTTTCCCTCCATTGCTTCTGCTCTTCCTAGATCTGCCTTACGGTCTCCCTCTGCTGCCTTCTGGCTACTGGATCCGCTTGTCCCTCAGGTTGCAGTAAGCAAGCAAGCATACTAGCAAAGTAATTTCCCCCTTCTCTTCTTCCCTTCTTTGATTCGATTTTTACCCCCTGCCCTCTTCTTTATTTCGTTTTGTTTGCTTCAGTTTCAAGATCCTTAGGTCTAAAGTGCAATGCCTATGCCGGAAATATCTCAAGTACTGTATTCAGCAGCTGCAGCTCAGACCAATGAGCAATATGATCCACCGAAGGATCCTGCAAGAAGCCAGCTAGGAGCAAGGATCCAACATGGAAATATGCTTACTGGACTAATCTGCAGGACAAATTGACGCTCCAATGCACTTTCTATAGTATATATTACATATTAATACTAGGTTTTAGTAATTGATTACTGCAAGTTGTGAACTACAGTACCATGTCGACTAGTCTAGCAGTAGTCTAGACTAGTCACGACTAGTCTATGAGTCTCAACCTTCGAACGACTCATCGACTCGTCGACTCGTAAACGTTGGTGCAAATACAAGTTTGCAACTCATGACGATGAGTCGAGGAGTGAAAGAAGTTTGGAACTCACACAAGTGTCATACTCGCATGACCAAATCAGGCTACGAAGACAAGTCTTCATGCGCACATGTATTACCTTGTCTCTGTTGTTGTTATTCTTTTTTCTGAAGAAAAAAACTGCTGTCATTAGGCTCTAAATTTAGGGAAGTGACAAGTCTTCATGGCACTTAGGGAAGTGACAAGATCCGGGGCTAGATACACTTGGACTAACAAGCAGCTAGCCCCAGTCCGATCCGTGCTCGATCGTGCTTTCATGTCTCCGGACTGGGAAATTTTGTTTCCTCTATGCTCACTCCTTGCCGAAACAAGGATTGGGTCGGATCATGTGCCGCTAATCTTGTCTTCAGGGGAGGACAGAGTGGGTCACAGCCCGCGTTTCTATTTTGAAACTGCATGGTTCAAGATACCGAACTTCTACACCATCTTTAGGGAGAGATGGCAGAAATGCGTCTAGCTCGCGGGCCAGCAACGTGGCCCTTTGGAGTTCTGGACTGCGGTAGGGGGCCGCTTGCGTGCAAGCCTTAAGGGGTGGGGCGCGAACCAGGGCCGTGATGACAAAATCCTGAGGGCAAGGCTCATCGAGGAGATTGCTATTCTCGACGGCCAAGCGAACACGCGCCCTTTCTCCGAACTAGAATGGGCGCGGCGATATGCCCTTGAGGGGCAAGTCGAAGCTCTGCTACGCGCAGAGGAGGAATACTGGAGGCGCAGGGGTGGCCTCAAGTGGACGCTCAAGGGGGATGCGAACACGAAGTATTTCCACGCGTATGCTAATGGCAGGCGCCGAAAATGTTCGATACTCAGGTTGCAGACGGAACAGGGGCTCCTTCTGCAACAATCGGAGATTTCCCGCCACATCTACGACTTTTATATAGGTCTGATGGGGACGGAGGAGGCCCAACGCGCACGTTTACGTGCGGATGTTTGGCTCCCTTCCCAACGGGTGCTCGATAGCGAGAACGAGGGGCTGGAGCTCGCTTTCCTCCTGGAGGAGATTGACAAAGCACTCCAGGGAATGAAATCCGACACGGCCCCTGCGCCGGATGGGTGGCCGGTGTCTATGTTCAAACATTTCTGGCCGCTGCCGCGTGAACCCATTTTCGCGGTGCGCAATGGCTTCATGCGCGGTTTCGTCGATGTAGCGCGGCTCAATTTCGGTGTGCTGTCGCTCATCCCGAAAGTGCCCGGTGCGGATCATATTCGCCAGTACAGACCTATTGCGCTCATTAACGTACCCTTCAAGATATGCGCCAAAGGCTGCGCTACTCGCCTCACGCCGATTGCCCATAGAACTATTAGCCGTGCGCAATCGGCATTCATCCGCGGGAGGAATATTTTGGAGGGACCGTTAGCCCTCCAGGAGACCCTCCACGAGCTCAAACGCACGCACGAACCTGCAATCCTTCTCAAATTAGATTTCGAAAAGGCCTACGACCGCGTTAATTGGGATTTTCTCCGAAAAATCCTTGTTAGTCGAGGTTTCTCGTCGGCGTGGGTGCACCGAGTCATGCAATTGGTCTCGGGGGGCCAAACTGCGGTCTCGGTAAACGGAGAAGTAGGGAACTTCTTCCGGAACAAGCGTGGTTTACGCCAAGGCGACCCCATGTCACCAATCTTGTTCAACTTTGTCGCCGATGCGCTGGCGGCAATGCTGCGGAAAGCGGTGGACGCCGGACACATCAAAGGGGTGTTGGGACACCTCATCCCAGGGGGGATATCACATATGCAATATGCGGACGATACGCTATTGCTTTTTCAGCCGGACCTCCATAGCGTGGCAACAGTTAAAGCCTTGCTCATTAGCTTCGAGCTCATGTCGGGTCTTAAAATCAATTTTCACAAGTGTGAAGTGATGCCCATGAGCATGGACTAGCAGGACGGGAGCCGCATCGCAGATCTCCTGAACTGTAAACTTGGCAAACTTCCGTTTACCTATTTGGGCCTCCCGTTAGACGCTAAGCGCATCTCGATAGAGGGGTGGGCTCCGCTTTGGACTAAGGTCGGTGGACGGGTTTGTCCGTGGAGGGGTAAGTATATGTCCTCTGCCGCGAGGCTGGTGCTCACGAATGCGAGCCTCTCCTCGCTACCGCAATTCGCCATGGGATTGTTCCTGCTGGCCGAAGGGGTACATTCCAAGATGGATACACCCAGGTCCCGTTTCTTTTGGGAAGGATCAGGACCCAAACGCAAATACCACATGGTAAGGTGGGACGCGGTGTGCCGACCCAAAACCCAGGGAGGGCTAGGGATCACAAATACTAGAATCCTTAACATCGCGCTGATGTGTAAGTGGATTTGGAAACTCTCGCAGGGGGCGACGGGTCTGTGGGTAGACCTGTTGCGGGCAAAGTATTTTCCTTCCGGGAATTTTTTCGAAGGAGTGGCGAGGGGCTCTCCCTTCTGGAATGACCTGCAAGCGGTCTAGCCGGCTTTCGCCATGGGGGACAAGTTCGGTATCGGCAATGGGCGTTCGGCCCGGTTTTGGTTAGATCATTGGGTAGGAACCAGGCCATTATGGCAAGACTTTCAGGACCTATACAGCCTGGCGGTCAATCCGGAGCAGCATGTTGCTACGGCACTTGCCTCCTCCCCTCCTGCGATCTTCTTCAAACAAGAACTAACGGGAACCGAGCAAGCTCACCTCACGGTTTTGCTAGATCTTATAGCGCCGGTCGCGCTTTCCCCACTCGAGGACACAGTTACGTGGTCTCTCACTCCATCCGTCAATTTTTCCGTCAAGTCGTTGTACCGGAAGCTTTGCATGGGTCAGTCCCCTCTAGTGCCGAAAGGCTTATGGAATGCGCGTCTTCCACTTAAAATTAAGGTGTTTTTTTGGCAAATGCTGCGCAACAGATTGCCTACCTCGGCTAATGTTGCCAAACGCAATGGCCCGTCGTCCGGCCTATGCGCAATATGCAACGTCCAGGAAGACGCGAACCATGTGTTCTTTCGATGTCCGTTAGCGCGCTTTGCGTGGGCTGCGGTTCGCACCGCAGCCAACTCAGCATGGAACCCGAGCTCGAGCGCCGTCCTCGGGGCCATTATGGACTCGGTCCAAGGGGGCAACAAATGCGTCCTGTGGAGCTGTGTGGGCGCGCTGGCCTGGGCCCTCTGGCTCACGCGGAACAAACTCGCGATCGAGGGAATCTTCCCATCACACCCTGCTAATATCATCTACAAATGCAATCTTTTCCTGCAGCAGTGGAGTCCGTTGGTGAGGCGCAAGGATACTGACAAACTCCAACACGCACAAGAACGTCTCCGCCAAGTCTACCTAATGGCTAGGGAGCCACCCGCCTCTTCTGCGACTTGAAGTGGCCCTTTTGGACGACGCACGAGCGAGCCTGCGTGCTCTAAGCTCAGGCTTCGAGCCTTGTATTCGCCTATGCTTGCTCTGTGCTACTTTTGGCTTGCCCGATAACTCTCCAGACTTCGATTCCAGTTGGCCGGAGCCTCCGTGCTCGCGTTTGTAATCTCAGACCCTGTCAGTTACACTGCCTAGTTTGTGGGCTTTATCAATTTAAAGCCGGACGCGCCCAGCGTCTTCGTTCTAAAAAAAAGGCTCTAAATTTGCCAAGATTTTTTTTGTCTTTGCAATTTTGTTTGCAGGATTGCCGATTTTAGTTACACAGTACCATTTAAAAAGCGGCTGCCATTTGATGAATTGCTGAAGGGTGGTGGCTGGACACCATGGGGGACAGTGTTCCAAGATGGTTAGACGTTAGCTACTGATTCGCAATCTATCAATCCTATCTTCATGTATCTGTGTGTGTTAGGTACATCTACTTGATTTCTTCTTCTGATTTAGGGAGGTCTTCAGAATCTGAGAGGAAATTGATGTAAAATTTATTTTCCTATTCTTGGAAACTCTTGCTTAGGAAAATCATAATGTTCTTTTCATTGTACAAGCAGTACAAGGGCCAACATGGTTGTGCTGATGTCTAGGTTTCGGCTTCCTGGTGAGGTGCCCTCCTCTTGAGTATGCCAGTACTTCACGGTGGTGAGGTCTGTCTCGATGGTAGACCGGTTGATTGATTAAATGGCAATAGGAGCAGCTTAGTGAGCCAGTGATGCAACTGTGCATCGTCTCTTGACCCACCACTGTCAACCCCAGCTACTGCATGTACATATGATCCATGTATCGTGTTTAGTTTCTCACTAAGACTTGGTATGCTTGTGTTGTGATGATCCGAGGAACTCTACCTCTTTTGGAGATCGCCCACCTTTTGGAGACTGCTAAACCTTGACTTGAACAGTTGGATGTGTTTCTGTGATCAGTCATCCAACTATCCACTTGTAAGATTGTCACCTCTATTAATATAGATCTATTAGCATCGATGAAACTACTTCGCTTGCTTTGCTTTATGAATGAACACTCTTCTGCTGCAGTTCTATTCTATGTATTATATTTTTAACCACTGTTGCTTGTTTGGATTGTCAACACGTTAATAAGTGTGTCAGTTTGATTAGTGTGCACATTACCGCATAGGTGGCGCCACCAGGTGGCGCCCCAGCCACTAGTATATACCATCTCTCTCCCGACTACTACAAGGTCAGGTTAGTGCGCCATTCCTCCAGCTCGTTAATTTCTGTCCAGCAATGGAGATCGGAGGGCGAAACCCTAATATTTATTTTCCCCACTACATTTTTCTCAACGAACATACATATAGTACATACAAGGTCAGCAGGCCTAGCTAGGCAGCGCCGCGTGCATACGTGCTGCTGCGGATGATCTCATCGGCCAAAGCCCTATACGTTGTTATCACCGTGTGTTCTATAGATCACAATAATGGTTTTGATTTTGCTGCAGATAACTCCATGTGGCCATGTGTGTGTGTTTGTGTGTGTGTGTGTGTGTACAATGCTACTAAACAGTTACTTAAAAGTGTGTAAAATACAAAAAGGTACTTATAGTAGTTTCATAGACTGGCGTGCTTCTAATTATATATGAATGAATTATGTGATATAGGTTGTTACATAATCTTTGTGTTGTAAGCAGACCAACGATTATTGTTTTATTGATTACTAAAAAAGGCACCAACCTAAAAACGAAATCTCAGACAAAAGCTCCCCTGGGAAGCACGAGTTTCCCTTCTGTGCAATTTAATGTGCCACTCAGTCAGTGAAGTGTCCCGTACTCAAGCCTATTGTTAGAATTTTTATGTTTGGTTGTGAACTGAGTAGAATGCTCTGCGTGAACGGAGTAGAATGCTCTACCTGGATGTTGTTTAACTGTTGCGAGGTAAAATGAAACACTTAGAGGAACACAACAAATATTTTAATAACACCTAGAGGAACCCAACGAATATTGTAATAACTAAATCATCTGAAATAAATATAACAAGTTTGTAGATATGTTGGTAATGGTATCATGTATTTTTGGGAATAGGCACTCCATGCTCCATGGAGATGTGGAAAATTATGTGCACAAATTATCATCTAACAGTGTGTAACTCTCAACGGCTACATATACACCGCAGATTCTCCCTTTATGTTGTCAGGACCATTCTACGGTAGTACTCTCCAAGAGCCCAGATAGGGAAGATGTTCCTGTATTGGGCGTAAGTGAGCATAAGGTTGCGGTTGGCAACTCCAATAATGTCCTGTCAAGTGAGAAAACATGCCAAAGTTATTCCAAAGCACACGGTACTAGGAATTAACTTAGATCTTGTTGTTATATTTGTAATCACTAATTAACAACAAGTTGCAATAAATTAATTAATTGAAGTTTATATAGTTCAATCACTATTTTTTTCTATGGAGATATATTGCCGTACTATCGCTTTCCTTAATTACAAGCATAGCACATGATGCTCATAAAATAAAAGGGAATGACGTACTTGCTGAGGGAACTCTCCATCCTCCGACTGGAAGTTGATCAGAACCGTGGCTGCCCTATGTAGAGATGCAGGATCTCTTTGGCCCTGTTCACTCGAACAAAATATGTACTACTGTCAGCATACAAACCAATCCAACACAGAATGATATATGTTGATCGTACCTATGAACATCCCTCCCCTTAGCGCTATGACGGGCAGAGGGACGGGAGGGCCGCTGGCGCCGGCGCCGAAACCCCAGATAGCCAGAGACAGGGCCGGGGCAGCCGGGCCGCCACCGCCGGGGGGTATTGGACGGGGAGCTGCTGCCGCTGGGCCTGGTGCGGCAGGTGCTGTTGTCGGAGCCGGGCGGGGCGCCGCTGTCTCTGCCATGGGGCGGCCAAGCGGCAACCTCGGGCCAAGGCCGCCTGTGCCTGTGGCTGCCAGACCGCCCGCGCGGCAGACGGGAAGAGATGCCCAGGCTAGGGGCGTCGTCGCAGCCGGCGCTGGCCGTGGCGCTGCCGCGGCGCACCGACCGACGGGGCCAATTCCTACAGTACCTACTGCTACGGGGAGGGGCGACGGGACTGGACAGACTACCGTGGTGCCGGCCCCGGGTAGTGGTCCGCCTCGGGGCGCTCCCCCGCCGCACTTCGTAGCGAGACCGGCTCAGAACCGGTCGGGACGTGCGCAGACGAGGCAAACTTTGACAGCTACAGATTCCTTCGAGCCACCCCGAGGTCAGTGGGGGGATGACAGTGTTGATGCGTACGGAGAAGGGAAGCACCGTGGTTCCTCATCTACGGGTGGCGGTCGAGGCTACGCCTGGCAGGGTGACGGGTCGGCTGAGCAACCTTTTCTTGGGCCTCCGGGTGGCTTTGTCGAGGGGACATCCGGTCCGGAGCACCGCCAGAGAGGCGGCTACCATGGATATCGAGGTGGTCGGGGTGGTGGCCGTGGGAGGTTTCGTCGACAGCCTCCGCCCCCGGCTGCTGTTGACCATGAGGCGACAGCTATTGAGACAGACAACGCTCAGTCCACTGATCTTACTAGTCAGGCGATGGATGTGGTAACGGCACTGGCTAATGTTGAGGTTCCTGTGCCTGGGGCGGCGGCTGCGGCATCGGACAGGTCTGATTCTGAGAGGGCAGCCAAGTGGACGCGCAAGAAGGAAAAGATGCTCTGTTATCGGTGTGGTGAGAAGGGACATTTTATTGCAGAGTGCGTGGCCGAGTTGTGTGACTCATGTGGCAAGCCAGCACATGCTTCGGGAGAGTGCCCGGTTTTGCATGACCAGGCTCCGGCTCTGACTATGTATGGATTATATTGCGCGGAGCTGTTATTCTTCGAGTCCCCGGCCGCGAGGGAGATCCCAGAGGAGCCACAAGGCCTGAATACCGGAATAGTGAAAGCAACCCAGGGCGAGGTGACTGAGGCGCAGATTATCCGGAGGCTTCAGGAGTTGGTACCGGGGGACTTTCAGTGGGAGCTGGTCAGCTTAGAAGCTAATGTCTTTAAGGTGGATTTTCCTTCTGTGGAGGATTTACAGAAACTGCTGAGTTTTGGCTTGTGTAGAGTTCCTGGTACTACGTGTATTTTGGAGTTTCACGAGTGGATGAAGGTGGAGCCTAAAGGAAAGCCGCTTACGCAGATCTGGTTGCGGTTTTCTGGGGCCCCATCTAAGCCTCTGCAGGACGTTCGAGTTGTAGCCAGTATGGGTATCATGGTTGGTAAGACGGAGAGAGTGGATATGGCTTTCACTCGGGCTCATGGAGTGGCTCGGATATTGGTGAGTGTTCTGAATGTTGATTTCGTGCCTGATGTGGTTCACTGGACATATAGGGGAGAGGTATTCCCGCTCGACATTGAGTTTGAGGACGTTGAGATGCTTGCTGAAGAAGTTGCTGGGGATGATGTTGATATGCACGAGAGTGATGGTGGTGCAGGAGCCAAGGGGGCGCCAGCCGAGTCTGCTCGAGAGGGGTCGACCGGGTCTCGCCCAGATGCTCAGTTGCCTAGGGAGGGGACCGGGGTTGAGCCGACACCGTCACCTTCGGTGTCCACGACGACACTGCGTTTTGGGTCCTTTGCGCCTGCTTCTGCGCCTCCCAGACTGTGGAGTGATAGGGTGGAGACTGATGATGTGTTTGAGCACACGCTTCCTGCATTGGACTTTGCGGGGTCTGCAGTTCGGGATGTAGAGCCGGAGGTCGCTCCTATGTCCCCTGCTTCACCGGTTGACGTGGTTCCGGCAATGGCATCTACGCCCGAGGTGGGCCTTGGGGGACGGGGGTCAGGGCAGGTGGTCTTCGCCTCTCCCCTTCCTATACTGACGCCGGTGAAGCCAGCCACGTCGGGGCCCGCCAGCGCTAGGAGTGGGAGCCCGAGGCAGGTGGCTTCGGCTCCTCCCCGCCGTGCGTGATTAATTCCATCATAGGCTTGCTAGACGGTGATGGGTTGGATGGGATCTATCATGTAATCGAGTTAGTTTTGTTAGGGTTTGGTCCCTAGTATCCACTATGTTCTGAGATTGATGTTGCTATGACTTTGCTATGCTTAATGCTTGTCACTAGGGCCTGAGTGCCATGATTTCAGATCTGAACCTATTATGTTTTCATCAATATATGAGTGTTCTTGATCCTATCTTGCAAGTCTATAGTCACCTATTATGTGTTATGATCCGTTAACCCCGAAGTGACAATAATCGGGATACTTACCGGTGATGACCGTAGTTTGAGGAGTTCATGTATTCACTATGTGTTAATGCTTTGTTCCGGTACTCTACTAAAGGAGACCTTAATATCCCTTAGTTTCCATAAGGACCCCGCTGCCACGGGAGGGTAGGACAAAAGATGTCATGCAAGTTTTTTCCATAAGCACGTATGACTATATTCGGAATACATGCCTACATTACATCAATGAACTGGATCTAGTTCTATGTCACCCCAAGTTATGACTGTTACATGATGAACCACATCCGACATAATTCTCCATCACTGATCCATTGCCTACGAGCTTTCCATATATTGTTCTTCGCTTATTTACTTTCCCGTTGCTATTGCTATCATCACTACAAAATACCAAAAACATTACTTTTACTACTGTTACCTTTTGCTACAGTTACCACTACTATCATATTACTTTGCTACTAAACACTTTGCTGGAGATATTATGTTTCCGGGTGTGGTTGAATTGAAAACTCAGCTGCTAATACTTGAGAGTATTCTTTGGCTCCCCTTGTGTCGAATCAATAAATTTGGGTTGAATACTTTACCCTCGAAAACTGTTGCGATCCCCTATACTTGCGGGTTATCAAGACTATTTTTTGGCGCCGTTGCCGGGGAGCATAGCTCTATTCTTTGAGTCACTTGGGATTTATATCTGCTTATAATTATGAAGAACTTGAAAGATCCAAGAACCAAGATTTATCCCTCAACTATGAGGGGAGGTAAGGAACTTCCATTTAGCTCTGCACTTGATTCACCTTCTGTTTTGAGTAAACTTGCGACACCTAAACCTACTTCTGCTATTCGTTCTGATATGTCGCATGTTATTGATGATGCCACTTCTGCTATACATGATACTTATGATAAAACTACTTCTATGCTTGATACTACTGTGCCACTTGGTGAATTTCTTAATGAACAACTTGCTAGGGCTAGAGAGATTGAAAATATTGAATCTGATAATACTGATGAAATTGATGATCAAGACTTGCCTGTTATTCCTGAGGGTTATGTTTTTGATAAAGAAGCTTCTTTAGCTATTTTAGCTTGCAAGGATAGACACGAACTTAAGAGGTTATTAGCTAAATGGAATAAGCAATCTCTAAATGCTAAGATGAAACCTGACCCTGCTTTTGCTACTTCACCTATCTGTGTTACCGATAAGGATTATGAATTCTCTGTTGATCCTGATATAATTACTTTGGTTGAATATGATCCTTCTCATGGCTATGAATTTGAAACTGTTGTGGCACATCTTACTAAATTAAATGATATAGCCACCCTGTTCACTATTGATGAGAGAATGCATTACTTTTATATCCTTAAAATGTTTCTGTTCTCATTAAAGGGTGACGCTAATATATGGTTTAATTCTCTTGATCCTGGTTGTGTGGTAGTCCCCAGGATATGATTTATTACTTCTCTGCTAAATATTTCCCTGCTCATAAGAAACAAGCTGCTTTGAGGGATATATATAATTTTGTGCAAATTGAAGAAGAGAGTCTCCCACGAGCTTGGGGGAGGCTTCTCCAATTACTTAATGCTTTGCCTGATCATCCTCTTAAGAAAAATGAAATACTTGATATCTTTTATAATGGACTAACCGGTGCTTCCAAAGATTACCTGGATAGTTGTGCTGGTCCTGTTTTTAGGGAAAGAACACCGGATGAAGCTGAAATCCTATTGAATAATATGTTGACAAACGAAAATAATTGGACACCTTCGGAGCCAATTCCTGAGCCTATTCCTAAACCAACTCCGAAGAAGAGGGGTATTCTATTTCTCAGTCCTGAAGATATGCAAGAGGCAAAGAAATCTATGAAAGAAAAAGGTATTAAAGCTGAAGGTGTTAAGAATTTACCTCCTATTGAAGAAATACATGGTCTTAATTTACCGCCTATTGAAGAAACATATGATCTAAATCCATTACCTATTGAAGAAACTCGTGGTCTTGATAACCCGATACAGGTAGTAAAGGTAAATTCTCTCTATAGATATGATAAAGCTGAAATCCCATTTACTAAATTTTGTAGCCCATGCTTAGATGAGTTTGATAAATTTATGACTAAGCAAGAAGACTTTAATGCTTATTTTGGTAGACAATTGAAATACAATTCAAATATGCTTGAACACTTGGGTGATTATATGGCTAATGTTAAAAGTGAACTTAAACTTATTAGTAAACATGCTTCTATGGTTACCACTCAAGTAGAACAAGTACTTAAAGCTCAAAATGATTTGCCTAATGAATTGAATAGTAAGAATAATGATAATGTTGTTAGAGTGGCTACTAGAACTGGTAGAATGACTCAGGAACCTTTGTATCCTGAAGCTCATCCTAAGAGAATTGAGCAAGATTCTCAGAGAAATAATATAGATGCACCTAGTTCTTCTAAAAGGAAGAAAAAGAAAAATGATAGGACTTTGCATGCTTCGAGTGAACCTATTACTGAAACACCTGATAATCCAAATGATATTTCTATTTCTGATGCTGAAACTCAATCTGGCAATGGACGTGAAACTAGTGATAATGTTAATAATAATGTTCATGATGATGCTCAACCTAGCAATGATAATGATATAGAAATTGAACCAGCTATTGATCTTGATAACCCACAATCAAAGAATCAACATTATGATAAGAAAGACTTTGTTGCTAGGAAACATGGTAAAGAAAGAGAACCATGGGTTCAGAAACCCATGCCTTTTCCTCCCAAACCATCCAAGAAAAAGGATGATGAGGATTTTGAGCGCTTTGCTGAAATGATTAGACCTATCTTTTTGCGTATGCGATTAACTGATATGCTCGAAATGAATCCTTATGCTAAGTATATGAAAGATATTGTTACAAATAAAAGAAAAATACCGGAAGCTGAAATTTCCACCATGCTTGCTAATTATACGTTTATGGGTGGAATACCTAAGAAACTAGGAGATCCAGGAGTACCCACTATACCATGCTCCATTAAAAGAAATTATGTTAAAACTGCTTTATGTGATCTTGGAGCCAGTGTTAGTGTTATGCCTCTCTCTTTATATCGTGGACTTGATTTTAATAAGTTGACACCTACTGAAATATCTTTGCAAATGGCTGATAAATCAACTGCTATACATGTCGATATTTGTGAGGATGTGCCTGTTGTGGTTGCAAACATTACTATTTTAACGGACTTTGTTATTCTTGATATTCCCGAGGACGATAGTATGTCTATTATTCTTGGAAGACCCTTTTTGAATACTGCAGGGGCTGTTATTGATTGCAACAAAGGCAATGTCACTTTTCGTGTTAATGGTAATGAGCATATGGTACACTTTCGGAGGAAACAACCTCAAGTCCACAGTATAAATTCTATTGGAAAAATTCCATCGATTATTTTTGGAGGTTTTGAATTTCCTCTTCCTACTGTCAAAAAGAAATATGATATTCTTATTATTGGGGATGTGCATATCCCCGTTGAGGTAACATAGTGTTATTCGAAATTTCTCCGGTTCCATGTTATTCGGAATGAGTTCGTTAACAAGACTTGATCAACCTTGTTAGTGGATTCCTTTTGATGATCATGAGATGGATGAAACTAGAAGGCACAACCTTCTGTACCCCACTTTTACTTTCTGTTATTTATATTAAATAAAATAAAAATAAATATTTTTCTGTCTGTTATCTGATTATCCATGCAATGTACAAATACCCCGAAAATAAAAGTTCTCCAAATGCCCTGAAATTTAAATATGATTTTTTCTAGAATATTTGAGAATATTTGGCACTGAGAACACAGCAAAGGTGTCAACCACCTGCCCACGAGGGTGGAGGGCGTGCCCTACCCCCCTGGGCACGCCCCCTGCCTTGTGAGCCCATGGTGGCCCTCCTCCACTTATCCTTTCACCCACACACTCCTTCTTCCTCCCCCAAACACGAACAACTAGCTCAAACCCGAGTCCAAGCTCGTTTTGCTGCCATTTTCGATCTCCTTGCTCAAAGCACCTCTCACAAAACTGCTTGGGGAGATTGTTCTTTGGTATGTGACTCCTCCATCGGTCCAATTAGTTTTTGTTCTAGTGCTTTATTCATTGCAAATTTTTGCTGCTTAGGTGACCCTGTTCTTGAGCTTGCATGTCAAATCTATATGGTCAAAAGTAGTTTTGATGCATGATATAGGCCCTAGGCACTTGTAGGAGTAGTTGCTATCAATATTATTGAGTTTGGTTTACTTTTATTTTGATGTTACTAAAAATTTCAGAATTTTTTAGAAAATGATGAAGAGACTTTTGAGGGCTCATCGAGCCGAAGCTCGAAGGAAAAGGCACCGAAGCCTAAGTATAATCTGCCTCGCACCACAGAGGTTCGGGCGTGTGAATGGCCTTCCAATGATTTCTTGAGAGCAGCCGAGATTTATGAAGATTTTCATGAATTGGCTAAGAATGCAGGCCTCACCGCTTTCCTCCACGACCAATGCGATCAGTATCTCTTACTCACAAATATCTTTGTGCAAAACTTTCATTTCCATTCTAGGAGCTCACCACCTACGGTGGAGTTTTATTTATATGATGAGCATAAGGAGATGTCACTTTATGATTTTTGCCGGGTTTGTTTGGTCCCTTTCGAGGGAAAGACAGAGGAACCACATCGCGAGGATGTGGACGGGTTTATTGATACTATCACTGTAGGGGAAACAAGGAAGGTTTCCGATGCACGAATCATTATCATACATTTTCCTGTTTTACGCTATTTTGCATTATTTGCTAGTCATTGTTTAATTGGTCGCCGAAACTGTAGAAACCTTAGTATCCCTGATATTATTATTTTACTCCACGGTTTATACGGTGATAACTCTGTTAGTATGGGTGGCATTATTGCTAAACGGTTAAGTCTGAACCGTACCAAGCGCCCCATCTTTGGAGGCATCTATGCTTCACGCCTAGCTGCACATTTTAACATACCTATTAGGCATTATGAGAAGGAAGAAAAAGTGCTGCCTCGTGTTTATTTAGATTATAAAAGTATGGTGGCACATGATTTTATTGTTAAGAATAGGGAAGGAGAGCTTAAATACAAATTGTTCTTTTATAAACATCATCCTGAGACTATTACCCTGCCTGCTCCTTCTTTGTTTGATTTATCTGCAGGCCAATACCTTGTTCCGTTAAAGGCTATTCATGCCTACCGGAACCCTGCACCAGCCATGGAGCCAGAGCCGGAACCACAAGTTGATCCTTCACGACAGTCTAATTACCAGTGGGATCCGAAGATGATCGCCAGCTAGTGGCAATCGGAGTCTTCTTCTTCTCAGTACGACCCCAACTATTATTATGGATACCCGCCAGGCCAGCCGTGGCCATAGACCAACTTAGGCAAAAGCCTAATCTTGGGGGAGTACGTATTTCCCACCGACATTACATTTATGTTCACACACTCATTGCTAGATGTCGGTGCTCATACTTTTTCATGTGTATCATCCATGCTAGTTTATTTCCTTTTTATGCTTTCTTCTTGTGTGTTTAATAAACCTTAAGAAAACCCAAAAAAAATTAGTTGTAGCTTTTAGCTAGTTTTAATTTCCATGCTTGTAGTAGTAATTAAAAAGAAAACCCAAAAATATTTCATGTTCTTCTTTTGCTTGTTGGGAGCTTTCCTGTGTAAATAGTTTTATTTCTTTTCTTTCCTTTGGGGGTCGATAGGAAAAGACCATAATTAAATTGTTGAAGTGGCTCTTATATACATTATTGTTGATCTGACAAAAGAGCCCCTATTGCCTTGTCTTCTCATGTTTATTGAATGCTTGCAGATTCCAGGTTAGTCCAATGCACATGCACTATTATTATTATTCACATCGTTCGGTCGTGCAAGTGAAAGGCAATTATGACGATATATGATGGACTGATTGAGATGAGAAAAGCCGGTATGAACTCGACCTCTTTTGTTTTTGTAAATATGATTAGTTCATCGTTCCTGATTCAGCATATTATGAATAAACATGTTTGCAATGACAACTAGAGGTCATAGTTTCTTGTGCCATGCTTGATTAGCTATGAGTTATAATGGTTTACCTTGCGTGCCAACATGCTATTAAAATGGTTGTGATGTGGTATGATAGGGTGGTATCCTCCTCTGAATGATTTAAGTGACTTGACTTGGCACATGTTCACACATGTAGTTGAAACAAAATCAACATAGCCTTCATGATATTTATGTTCATGGTGGATTATATCCTACTCATGCTTGCATTTGGTGTTGATTAATTTTAATGCATGTTCATGACTGTTGTCGCTCTCTAGCTGGTCGCTTCCCAGTCTTTTGCTAGCCTTCACCTGTACTAAGCGGGAATACTGCTTATGCATCCAATCCCTTAAACCCCAAAGTTATTCCACATGAGTCCACTATACCTACCCATATACGGTATCTACCTGCCGTTCCAAGTAAATTTGTATGTGCCAAACTCTAAATCTTCAAATAAATATCCTATTTAGTATGCTCAAATAGCTCATGTATCAACTAGGGATGTCTGTATCTTCCATGTTAGGCGGGTTATTCTCAAGAGGAGTGGACTCCACTCCTCACTCACGAGATAAATGGCTGGTCACCGGGATGCCCAGTCCCATGCTTTATGCAAACTAAATCAAAATAATTGCAAACAAAACTCCCCCTGGGACTCTTTTTAGTTGGAGGCACTCGTTGTTTCGAGCAAGCCATGGATTGATGCTTGTTGGTGGAAGGGGGAGTATAAACTTTACCATTCTGTTTGGGAACCGCCTATAATGTGTGTAGCATGGAAGATATCGCCATCTCTTGGTTGTTATGTTGACAATGAAAGTATACCTGTCGTGGAGTTGACACGGCAGATGTCCTAGAGCAAGGACTTAGTCGTAGGGCCATCGCACTAGGAAGCTTAAAGGGGTTAATCGGGACAAGGGGCACACGAGAGAGTTTTTATACTAGTTCGGCCCCTTACGATGAAGGTAAAAGCCTACGTCTAGTTGGGATTGGTATTGCTGAAGCTTCGATCTCCAAGAGGCTCAACTCACCGGCTTGGTTATCGATTTGGTTGTTTTCTTGCCTAAGCCGCCACCGGGTCGTCCCCTTATATACATGGGTTGACGCCTGGCAGCCTACAGAGTCCCGGCCGGCTCATAATCGTGTCCGGCTCGGTGACTTCCTTTACATGCCTTTCTTTACAAGTCTTTCCTTACATACGGCACTTTACAATATCGGGCCTTAAGCCGTCCCCAGGCCTTTGGGCCTTCTACATGTTTAATAAACTATCATCTTGAATGTATATTGGGCTTCTTATGTAACCCGCCATTAGGGTTGACCCGGCCCCTCCTGGGTGGGTCATACTGGTAGACTTAAAATATAGGCCGAGACCGGTTTATTTTGATCATTAATGAATCGGTACTTTAGAATTTAAAACCGTCTTCCAAGTAGTTAACACTCCGGTTTAACCTTGATAAACTTGCTGAACTGCGTACATTAGCCCCCAAGTGCCAAGTGTTGTTACTTTGTAAAGGACTCGGGACTTCAAATATGTTGGTAGAGTCGTAAAAATTTGATTTGGCATGCATTAGCCCCCAAGTGCCAAGTGGTTTATTCGTAAAGTACTTGGGACTTGAATCTTGAATTTGGATACTGGAATTTGAAACCAAGTCTTGACTTATCTGAACGTTTCACAGAATGCATTGTCAGAATTGAACTCTCAATTGACTGACGCAAAGAACCGGCTAGCAAATCAGGAGTTAGAAATCAAATCTTCCACCTCCAAACTGCAAATAAGCCTTTCTGCAACGGAAAATTTGAAGACCAGCTTTGCTGCCAAAGAGAAGCCTTGGGAAAATGAGAAAACACTTCTGACCCGACGAGCTGAGACAGCCGAAACAACTCTGCAAGAAATTTCAACAAAGCTGAACGGTTTAAAGGGTCGGGTGTCCCAGATGGTCGCTGTTGTCTTTGGTAAGCTACCTGATTTGACCTTTTGTATTTTTTTGCCAAACCGGAGTATAATCTGCCAACTGACTCTATTAAAAATATATGCAGGTCCGCGAAGTAAGAATTTGAACAAAGACCCGTTGATTAAGCTGAAGGCAGTATACACTTTAGTTGCACAATTGTATATCGGCGCACAAGGGGCTCTTGCTGCCATCTCTCCTGCTAATCAAGGATCTAACTGGATCAGTGATGTCCTGAAGAAGCTGTCCATCCTTCCTGCCAGGTTCCAAGAAGTAAAACGCTCCTGTGCGTGAGCCGGATCTTTGACTGCCCTAAGCCGCTCCAAGGCTTGGGTGGCAGACCTAGACCCGACGGACGTGGACAGGGGCTATCCTACCGTGAAGGAGGACGGGTCTCCTTTCGATCAGGATGACTTTATAGCCTGCGTCCGTGAAGTTCGGCCTCAGGCGACTAGCCTTGGAGATGACACCAATGTGGACAAGTATCAGTCGGGTTTTGATAGTGAGAATAAGAAGATGGCCCTCCCTCATATAAAGTAACAGACTTGATCCCACCAGTGAGAGAAGATACATTTGGCCCGGAGGTTGACCCGGTCGGCCTGAT
This sequence comes from Triticum urartu, assembly GCF_003073215.2. Taxonomy (NCBI): domain Eukaryota; kingdom Viridiplantae; phylum Streptophyta; class Magnoliopsida; order Poales; family Poaceae; genus Triticum; species Triticum urartu. The sequence continues at coordinate 6,442,153 of NC_053026.1, read as the reverse complement.
TGACGATGAAGCCGAATTTGTCGCCATGAACGGCTTTGATTGGTCAAAACCCAACTTCCAGCAGACTCAAGATGGTGAACCGGCGAGGGAGGGACAATGATCATCTTCATGGGCTATATAAAGCCTTGTAATAGCTTAGCTGTTAAAACACCACATGTTTGCTTGTGCCATCGTGCACAGAATACTTATATGTGAATTTGTGTTTCAGATGTCAATGTATGCATTGTTTAATGTTTGTCTCTGCAATGTTTGAACTATGTTCCTGTGAATACAAGGAAAAAGGCTGGCAAGGCGGCTTAGAACCAAACGGGCTTAAATACCTAATTTATAGCCCATATTTTTACCTCAATAAAAAGCAGAGACAAATATAAATAAAGGATAAGGTTTAATAACAACTCTTGAATTAACGCAACAGGTAAGCGCGTATGAGCAAGAACCATACCTTGTCCTTGTTGATCCTTAGATGGCCGGTTTAAATAACCCGGGTGATGAAATTGATAATTCAATATGTATGAACAGTTAATACTTCTTGAATACCCAATGATCATCATATCTTAGTAGCTCATACCTTTGGATCCTTGAGCCACCGGCTTGAATAACCCGGGCGGCTGTGTTGTCTAATAATAGAGCCGGTGAAGAAAACCAGGCTATCTTATTTGTAATATTGAAACAACAAAAGCTAAAGGGCAAGCAACATAATTTTAACTTTGTATTCAAAAGATTGGAGGTTTCTGATTCGAATACGGTCAGTAAACCGGACCAAAGGGGTTAAGCTAAGGTTCGAATACGACCATATAGCCCCCAGTGGCTTTGGCGTTGCGCCGATCAAGAGGGTGCCGACAGCTATGTTCTCTCTGGTTCGAATACGACCTATATTTGAATAGGAAGCCCCCAAATGACCTTGAGAGGTTTTTAACGACCCTGATTCGAATACGATCCAAGTCGGACTCAAAAGGGGTTAAGCTATGATTCGGATACGATCAAGAAGCCCCCAAGTGAGTTTGGCGTTGTGCCGATCAAGAGGGTACCGACAGCTATGTTCTATTTGGTTCGAATACGACCTATGTTTGAACAGGAATCCCCCAAGTGACCATGAGATTTGCAGCTAGATTCGGATACGATCATGAGCTGGACCAAAAAGGTTAAACTTGATTCAAATATGATCAACTCCTTAATAGTCATTTTGTGAATAAAAAATAACAAAGATGCATAGTCTTTGAAAAGAAAAGAGACCGATGGTCTTACTTTATTGCTTATCATAGTATATACAACATGAACATATGTACATGATGAGAGCCGGTGGCTCAGGTGTAGTATGGTCGAAGTTGAGCAATGTTCCACGGCCGGCGGGTCTCTTCCTCCGACTTACGTGAGTCTTTCTGCTCTCGAACGTCAATGAGGTAATATGACCCATTGTTTAAATTCTTACTGACCACAAAGGGTCCTTTCCAAGGTGGGGATAGCTTGTGTGCATCTGACAGATCCTGGATGAGCCGGAGCACCAAGTCGCCTTCCTGAAAAGTCCTGGCTTAACCCGGCGGCTGTGATAACGACGCAGATCCTGTTGATAAATTGCTGACCACGCCGCTGCTAAGTATCTTTCTTCATCCAACAAGTCAAGCGCATCCTGTCTGGCTTTTTCATTGTTAGCTTCAACATAAGCCGCCACACGGGGCGAATCATGACGGATGTCACTAGGCAACACTGCTTCTGCTCCATAAACCATGAAGAAGGGTGTGTAACCCGTAGACCTGTTGGGCGTAGTATTGATGCTCCATAACACTGAGGATAACTCCTCTACCCAACAACCCGGCCTTCGCTGTAAAGGAACCATAAGCCGGGGTTTTAGCCCTCTCAAAATTTCCTGATTGGCTCTCTCAGCTTGACCATTGGATTGAGGATGAGCTACAGAAGAAACATCAAGCCGGATGTGCTCTCGCTGACAAAACTCTTCCATAGCCCCTTGGGACAGATTAGTGCCATTGTCTGTGATAATACTGTGTGGAAAACCGAAACGGAAGATTACTTTTTTCATGAACTGAACCGCCATGGCTGCATCACACTTACTCACAGGCTCCGCCTCAACCCACTTGGTGAACTTATCAACCACCACCAGAAGATGTGTCTTTTTATCCTTAGACCTTTTGAAAGGTCCCACCATGTCAAGCCCCCAAACCACAAACGGCCAAGTGATTGGAATCATCCGGAGTTCTTGAGCCGGCACATGTGCTCGTCGTGCAAATTTTTGACATCCATCACATCCTGACCAGATCTTCTGCATGAGCGTGAGCCGTCAACCAGTAAAAACCGTGACGAAATGCCTTGGCCACTAAAGATTTTGACCCGGCGTGATGACCACAATCGCCTTCATGGATCTCACGTAGAATTTCTTGACCTTCTTCGGGGGAAATGCATCGTTGAAACGCTCCGGAAACACTACGATGAAACAATTCTCCATCTGAAATCGTCATGGACTTAGACCGCCGGGTTATCTGTCGAGCCAGGGTCTCGTCCGCTGGCAACTCTCCCCGGGTCATATAAGCCAAGAACGGCACCGTCCAATCTGGGATGACATGAAGAGCCGCTACCAACTGCGCCTCCGGGTCAGGAACAGCTAAATCTTCTTCTGTGGGCAACTTGACAGAGGGGTTATGCAAAACATCCAAAAATGTGTTGGGTGGCACCGTCTTACGCTGAGACCCCAGCCGGCATAAAGCATCAGCTGCTTCGTTCTTTCGACGGTCAATGTGTTCCACCTGATATCCTTTAAAATATCCTGCAACAACATCAACCTCTCGGCGATAAGCCGCCATGAGAGGGTCCATGGAATCCCACTTGCCAGATACCTGTTGAACCACTAGATCTGAGTCACCAAGACATCTGACCCGGCTCAAGCTCATCTCCTTTGCCACTCGAAGACCATGGAGCAAGGCTTCATACGCTGCTGCGTTGTTAGTGCAAGGAAACATCAACCATAACACATAACAAAATTTGTCACCTCGTGGGGAAGTTAACACGACTCCAGCCCCCGAGCCTTCCAATTGCATGGGGCCATCAAAATGAATAGTCCAATATGTGTTGTCTGGCTTCTCTTCTGGCATCTGCATCTCTGTCCAGTCATTGATGAAGTCAACCAGGGCTTGAGACTTAATTGCAGTACGTGGAACATACTTCAACCCATGAGACCCAAGCTCAATTGCCCACTTGGTGACTCGCCCAGTGGCTTCTCTATTTTGAATAATGTCTCCTAAAAGAGCAGAGCTAACCACAGTAATGGGATGTCCCTGAAAGTAATGCTTAAGCTTCCGGCTTGCCATGAACACCCCGTAAACAAGCTTCTGCCAATGTGGATATCGTTGCTTAGACTCAATTAGCACTTCACTGACATAATAAACCGGCCGTTGAACCGGATGCTCTTTGCCAGCCTCCTTGCGCTCTACCACAACAGCCACACTAACAGCCCGTGAGTTGGCAGCCACGTATAACAATAGCAGCTCTTTCTCAATTGGAGCAGCCAGGACCGGCGGCTCAGCCAGCTGTGCCTTCAGATCTTCAAAAGCAGCGTTCGCAGCATCGCTCCAAACAAAAGCATCCGTTTTCTTCATCAAGTGATATAGAGGCATAGCCTTTTCCCCTAACCAGCTTATGAACCGGCTCAAAGCAGCCACACGACCCGCCAGCCGTTGAACATCATTGACGGAGGTTGGTTTGGCTAGGGATGTAATTGCCTTGATTTTTTCTGGGTTAGCTTCAATACCTCGGTTAGACACCAAAAAACCCAAGAGCTTGCCGGCTGGCACTCCAAAAACACACTTGGTCGGGTTAAGCATCATTTTGTAAACCCGGAGATTATCAAAAGTCTCCTTCAGGTCCGTGACCAAGGTTTCCTCTTCCCTGGTTTTCACCACTATATCATCCACATAAGCATGAACATTGCGCCCAATTTGATTGTGAAGACAATTCTGCACACACCGCTGGTAAGTCGCCTGGGCACTCTTAAGCCCAAAAGGCATAGATACATAGCAGAAAGCTCCAAAAGGAGTTATAAAAGCTGTCTTCTCCTGATCCTTGACTGCCATCTTAATCTGATGATAACCGGAATAAGCATCTAAGAAACTCAACCGTGCGCAACCCGCCATAGCATCAATGATCTGATCAATACGGGGGAGAGAAAAAGGATCAGCCGGACAAGCCTTGTTCAGATCTGTGTAATCCACGCACATACGCCAGGTGCCGTTCTTCTTGAGTACAAGCACCGGGTTAGCAAACCACTCAGGGTGAAAGACCTCCACAATGAACCCGGCTACCAAGAGCCGGGCCACTTCTTCCCCAATGGCCTTGCGCCTTTCTTCATTGAACCGTCGGAGAAACTGTCTGACTAGTTTGAACTTTGGATCGATGTTAAGAGTGTTCTCAGCGAGTTCCCTCGGGACACCCGGCATGTCTGAAGGTTTCCATGCAAAGATGTCCCGGTTCTCACGGATGAACTCGATGAGCGTGCTTTCCTATTTTGGATCCAAGTTTGCGCTGATGATGAACTGTTTGGATGAGTCGCCAGGTACAAAGTCAACCATCTTGGTGTCATTAGCTGATTTAAATTTCAACTCCGGCTCATGCCCTGTTGTTGGTTTCTTTAATGACGTCATGTCTGCCGGGTCAACATGATCCTTGTAAAATTTTAACTCCTCTGTTGCACAAACAGATTCAGCATAGGCAACATCACCTTCTTCACATTCCAAGGCTATCTTCCGGCTCCCATGTACTGTAATGGTGCCCTTATGACCCGACATCTTGAGCTGCAAATATACGTAACACGGCCGAGCCATGAACTTGGCATAGGCCGGTCACCCCAACAGAGCAAGATATGGGCTCATGATCTTAACCACCTCAAAGGTTAATTTCTCTGCTCTGGAATCATACTCATCCCCAAAGGCTACTTCCAGCTCAATCTTACCAACTGGGTATGCCGATTTACCAGGTACCACTCCGTGAAAAACAGTGTTGGATTGTTTAAGATTTTTATCCGTCAATCCCATCCGGCGGAATGTCTCATAGTAGAGGATGTTGATGCTGCTGCCCCCATCCATGAGTACCTTAGTAAACTTGTATCCACCAACCTGAGGTGCCACTACCAAAGCCAAATGACCCAGATTATCAACCCGGGCCGGGTGATCCTCTCTGCTCCACACAATAGGCCGCTCTGACCAACGTAGATAACGTGGAATTGCCGGCTCAACCGCATTGACGGCCCTCTTGTGAAGCTTCTGGTCCCTCTTGCATAAACTGGTAGTAAATACATGATAATGTCCACTACTCAACTGTTTCGGGTTGCTCTGATAACCGGATTGCTGCTGTTGATTCCCTTGGCTGGGTTGCTGATTATATCCTCCTTGGTGACCAGGATGACCTTGACCGTGAAAACCTCCTCCACTTGAACCGGCGCCTGGGCCATGAAACCCGCCGCCACCTGAACCACCACCTGGGCCGCGTCCCCCATCAAACATGTTTGAATTTTTAAACGCCTTCATGATCGTGCGGTCCTTCCACAGGTGGGTGGCCTGCTTCTCGCGGGTGCCGTGTTTCGGACAAGGTTCATTCAACAGTTGCTCAAGGGTAGGGCCTGACCCGCCCGATCGAGGGGGTTGTCTGCCCTTGCGCCGCTGATTACCACCCTGTGTATTAGTATTAGCAACAAACTCATCATCCTTACATTTATTACCTCCCTGATTCACCGGGTTATGTTGGTGACTCTTGTCGTTGTTGTTCTTCTTTCCCTTCATTGTCTTTTCTTCGTCAGACACCGGGTCCTTGGTGGTATCAGAATCAGCGTACTTGACAAGAGCCGCCATCAACGTTCCCATGTCATTACAGTCACGTTGAAGCCGCCCCAGCTTCTGCTTCAGAGGTTCAAAACGGCAATTTTTCTCCAACATCAAAACTGCTGAATCGGCATCCATCTTATCAGATGAATGTATTATCTCCTTGACCCGGCGCACCCAATGGGTTGTAGATTCACCGTCCTCTTTCTTGCAATTGGTCAGATCCACAATCGACATTGGCTGCTTACACGTGTCCTTAAAGTTCTGGATGAACCGCGCTTTCAACTCTGCCCATGAGTCGATAGAATTGGGTGGCAAGTTTTGATGAAGATGATATTTTTTGTCCCCCAAGTTTTGATGAGCAAATTTATTATGATGAAAGCATGCCTCCTATCTGATGATTATTGTGATGACACGTATGCTTTAAAGAATAATGATAACCATGAAACTTGTCATCTTGATCTTAATTTTCAATCACATGATAGTTATTTTGTTGAGTTTGCTCCCACTATTATCCATGAGAAGAATTTTGCTTGTGTGGAGAGTAATAAAATTTCTATGCTTGTAGATCATGAAAAGAATGCTTTAGGTGCTGGTTATATTGTTGAATTCATTCATGATGCTACTGAAAATTATTATGAGGGAGGAATATATGCTTGTAGGAATTGCAATAATACGAAGTTTCCTCTCTATGTGCTTAAAGTTTTGAAGTTATGCTTGTTTTGCCTTCCTATGCTAGTTGATTATTGTTCCCATAAGTTGTTTGCTCACAAAATCCCTATGCATAGGAATTGGGTTAGACTTAAATTTGCTAGTCATATTCTTCATGATGCTCTCTTTATGTTACAATTCTTATCCTTCATGTGAGCATCATTGAAATCATCATGCCTAGCTAGGGGCATTAAACGATAGCGCTTGTTGGGAGGCAACCCAATATTATTTTTGTTCCTTGATTTTTGTTCCTGTTTAGTAATAAATAATTCATATAGCCTCTTCTCAGATGTGGTTTTATGCTTTTAATTAGTGTTTGTGCCAAGTAGAACCTTTGCGAAGACTTGGGGAAAGTCTTGTTGATCTTGCTGTAAAAAACAGAAACTTTAGCGCTCACAAGAATTGCTGCCATTTTTATTTGGAGAGTGATATTTAGTTAATTCTTTTTGCATATTATTAATAGGTAAATTCCTCAGGTACATAAATTTATTTGATAATTTTATGAGTTCCATAAGTATATGTTTGATTCAGATTACTACAGACTGTTCTGTTCTTGACAGATTCTGTTTTTCATGTGTTGTTTACTTATTTTGATGAATCTATGGCTAGTAAAATAGTTTATAAACCATAGAGAAGTTGGAATACAGTAGGTTTAACACCAATATAAATAAATAATGAGTTCATTACAGTACCTTGAAGTGGTGATTTATTTTCTTATACTAACGGAGCTTACGAGTTTTCTGTTAAGTTTTGTGTTGTGAAGTTTTCAAGTTTTGGGTAAGGATTCGATGGACTATGGAATAAGGAGTGGCAAGAGCCTAATCTTGGGGATGCCCAAGGCACCCCAAGGTAATATTCAAGGATAGCCAAGAGCCTAAGCTTGGGGATGCCCCGGAAGGCATCCCTCTTTCGTCTTCGTTCATCGGTAACTTTACTTGGAGCTATATTTTTATTCGCCACATGATATATGTTTTTCTTGGAGTGTCAACTTATTTTGTTAGAATTTGCTTGCTGTCATTTAGAATAATTTTTTGCATCTTTTATTTCAATAAAAGTGGCATTGATAGCCTTTACTATGCCTATGTTACAAGTATACATGTTGCTGTTTGAAAACAGAAAGTTTACCGCTGTTGCAATAATTCCCTAGAAAAGTCAAAATGTGATAAAATGTTTAAACCTTTTGAATATTAATCTATGATAAATTTACTACAGTGGGAATTTTCTTTCATAATTTTTGGAGCTAGGGAAGTATGGATGTTGCTGCATTTTTTACAGACTGTCCTGTTTTGGCCGATTGCTGTTATGTTTGCATTGTTTGCATATGTTTGCTTCTTTAATGATTCTATTTGAGGATAGGACTATTAAATATGCAGAGGAATTTAGTATGAAATGTTGAATAATAATTTTAGTGATTTTCTACAGTAGAGTATGATAAGGTTTTTGCAATGGTTTATACTAACTTATCTCACGAGTCCTTGTTGAGTTTTGTGTGGATGAAGCTTTTGAGATTTAGGGAGACCGTGATATGAGAGGAATTAAGGAGACACAAAAGCTCAAGCTTGGGGATGCCCAAGGCACCCCAAGATAATATTTCAAGAAGTCTCAAGCATCTAAGCTTGGGGATGCCCCGGTTGGCATCCCACCTTTCTTCTTCAACAACTATCGGTTAGTATCGGTTGATCCTAAGTTTTTGCTTCTTCACATGATGTTTGCTATTCTTAGAATGTCATTTTATTTTGCTTTGATTGCTTTTTGAATAAAATACCAAGATATGAAATTCTTAAATGTTAGAGAGTCTTCACATAGTTGCATAATTATTCAACTACTCATTGATCTTCACTTATATCTTTCGGAGTAGTTTGTCGTTTGCTCTAGTGCTTCACTTATATCTTTTAGAGCATGGTGGTAGTTTTATTTTGAAGAAATAGATGAACTCTCATGCTTCACTTATATTATTTTGAGAGTCTTGAATAGCATGGTAATTTGCTTAAAATCCTAATATGCTAGGTATTCAATAATAGTAAAATTCTCTTATGAGTGTGTTGAATACTATGAGAAGTTTGATACTTGATGATTGTTTTGAGATATGAGGATGGTAATATTAGAGTCATGCTAGTTGAGTAGTTGTGAAATTGAGAAATACTTGTGTTGAAGTTTGTGATTCCCGTAGCATGCACGTATGGTGAACCGTTATGTGATGAATTCGGAGCATGATTTATTTATTGATTGTCTTCCTTATGAGTGGCGGTCGGGGACGAGCGATGGTCTTTTCCTACCAATATATCCCCCTAGGAGCATGCGCGTAATACTTTGCTTTGATAACTTGTAGATTTTTGCAATAAGTATATGAGTTCTTCATGACTAATGTTGAGTCCATGGATTATACGCACTCTCACCCTTCCACCTTTGCTAGCCTCTCTAGTACCGCGCAACTTTCGTCGGTACCATAAACCCACCATATACCTTCCTCAAAACAGCCACCATACCTACCTATTATGGCATTTCCATAGCCATTCCGAGATATATTGCCATGCAACTTTACACCATCTAGTTCATCATGATACATTCATCATTGTCATATTGCTTAGCATGATCATGTAGTTGACATTGTATTTGTGGCAAAGCCACCGTTCATAATTCTTTCATACATGTCACTCATGCATCATCGCACATCCCGGTACACCGCCGGAGGCATTCATATAGAGTCATATCTTGTTCTAAGTATCGAATTGTAATTATTGAGTTGTAAGAAAATAAAAGTGTGATGATCATCATTAATAGAGCATTGCCCCAAATAAAAAAAGAGATAAAGGCCAAATAAAAAAGGAAAGGCCAAATAAAAAAAGAGAAAGGCCAAAAAAAGGGGGACAATGCTACTATCCTTTTTCCACACTTGTGCTTCAAAGTAGCACCATGTTCTTCATATAGAGAGTCTCTTGAGTTATCACTTTCATATACTAGTGGGAATCTGTCATTATAGAACTTGGCTTGTATATTCCAATGATGGGCTTCCTCAAAATGCCCTAGGTCTTTGTGAGCAAGCGAGTTGGATGCACACCCACTAGTTTCTTTTGTTGAGCTTTCATACATTTATAGCTCTAGTGCATCCGTTGCATGGCAATCTCTACTCACTCACATTGATATCTATTGATGGGCATCTCCATAGCCCGTTGATATGCCTAGTCGATGTGAGACTATCTTCTCCCTTTTTGTCTTCTCCACAACCACCATTCTATTCCACCTATAGTGCTATATCCATGGCTCACGCTCATGTATTGTGTGAAGATTGAAAAAGTTTGAGAACATCAAAAGTATGAAACAATTGCTTGGCTTGTCATCGGGGTTGTGCATGATTTAAATATTTTGTGTGGTGAAGATAGAGCATAGCCAGACTATATGATTTTGTAGGGATAGCTTTCTTTGGCCATGTTATTTTGAGAAAACATAATTGCTTAGTTAGTATGCTTGAAGTATTATTGTTTTTATGTCAATATTAAACTTTTGTCCTGAATCTTATGGATCTGAATATTCATGCCACAATTAAGAAGAATTACATTGAAATTATGCCAAGTAGCACTCCGCATCAAAAATTCTGTTTTTATCATTTACCTACTCGAGGACGAGCAAGAATTAAGCTTGGGGATGCTTGATACGTCTCCAACGTATCTATAATTTTTGATTGCTCCATGCTATATTATTAACTTTTTTGGGAAATATTGGGCTTTATTGTCCACTTTTATATTACTTTCGGGACTAACCTATTAACCGGAGGCCCAGCCCAGATTTGCTGTTTTATGCCTATTTCAGTGTTTTGAAGAAAAGAAATATCAGACGGAGTCGAAATGGAACGGAATCAACTAGAGAAGTTATTTTTGGGACGAAAGCCACCCGATGGACTTGGACCCCATGTCAAGGAAGGAAGGAGGAGCTCACGAGGGTAGGGCGCGCCCCCTGCCTCGTGGGGCCCTCGTGGCTCCCCTGACGTGCTTCTTCTGCCTATATAACTCCATATACCCTAAAACTTCCAGAACGGAGAATAGATCGGGAGTTCCACTGCCAGAAGCCTCCGTAGCCACCGAAAACCAATCTAGACCCATTCCGGCACCCTGCCAGAGGGGGCAATCCTTCTCTGGTGGCCATCTTCATCGTCCTGGTGCTCTCCATGACGAGGAGGGCGTAGTTCTCCCTCGGGGTTGAGGGTATGTACCAGTAGCTATGTGTTTGATCTCTCTCTCTTTCTCTCGTGTTCTTGAGATGATACGATATTGATGTATCGCGAGCTTTGCTATTATATTTGGATCCTATGATGTTTCTTCCCCCCTCTTCTCTCTTGTAATGAATTGAGTTTCCCCTTTTAAGTAATCTTATCGGATTGAGTCTTTAAAGATTTGAGAACACTTGATGTATGTCTTGCCGTGGATATCTGTGGTGACAATGGGATATCACGTGATTCACTTGATGTATGTTTTGGTGATCAACTTGCGGGTTCCGCCCATGAACCTATGCATAGGGGTTGGCACACGTTTTCGTCGTGATTCTCCGGTAGAAACTTTGGGGCACTCTTTGAGGTCCTTTGTGTTGGTTGAATAGATGAATCTGAGATTGTGTGATGCATATCGTATAATCATACCCACGGATACTTGAGGTGACATTGGAGTATCTAAATGACATTAGGGTTTTGGTTGATTTGTGTCTTAAGGTGTTATTCTAGTACGAACTCTAGGGCTGTTTGTGACACTTATAGGAATAGCCCAACGGATTGATTGGAAAGAATAACTTTGAGGTGGTTTTGTACCCTACCATAATCTCTTCGTTCGTTCTCCGCTATTAGTGACTTTGGAGTGACTCTTTGTTGCAAGTTGAGGGATAGTTTTATGACCCAATTATGTTAGTATTGTTGAGGGAACTTACACTAGCGAAAGTATGAACCCTAGGCCTTGTTTCCACACATTGCAATACCGTTTACGCTCACTTTTATCACTTGCTACCTTGCTGTTTTTAGTATTTCAGATTACAAAAACTATTATCTACTATCCATATACCACTTGTATCACCATCTCTTCGCCGAACTAGTGCACCTATACAATTTACCATTGTATTGGGTGTGTTGGGGACACAAGAGACTCTTTGTTATTTGGTTGCAGGGTTGCTTGAGAGAGACCATCTTCATCATATGCCTCCTACGGATTGATAAACCTTAGGTCATCCACTTGAGGGAAATTTGCTACTGTCCTACAAACCTCTGCACTTGGAGGCCCAACAACGTCTACAAGAAGAAGGTTGTGTAGTAGACATCAAGCCGTCGTTCAAAATTGATGTATGAATATGGTGGAGACCCGGACGACTTTCTCCATCATACCCCGGTTCAACTAACCAAGGAGGACATTGTCTCAATGTCAAACCTTCTGGTGAATGCGAAGTATGAAGATTGCAGTGTTGTTGGGTTAAATCCCTTCTGTAAACTTAACCCAATACCAGAAGTAAGGATATTCTGATCTTTTTTCCTTTGTATTTTGTCCAGCCGTATTGTTTATCACTGATCCTTCCTCTTGTCTTTGTAGGCCAATTCTGACTTTTGGAAAGTGAAATATGACCACGAAGCTGCCAAGAAGGCGAAACTCGCCGCCATGAACGCCAAGAAATTGACCCGGAGATCGAAGAAGAAAAAGAAGACCACCGCTGAAGATTTAATGAAACTTGATGACACGTCTGACTCGGAGGTAGCCCTTGATTCCCTTGGCCAATTTTTTAACAATCTTATTGACACTGATCCTTACCAGGATGACACTGGGGCCAGTCAGGCCGGGGAAGCAGAGGTAACTATCATTTCCTCCGACTCAGAGCCCTTACCAAGATACAAAGTTCGACGAGTGATCCGTAAAGTAAGGTTTTCTAACCCCTTAGCTCACTTGGATCCCAACTTTCATTTGAAAAAATAGCAACATGAAAGCCGCCGTGAAGTTGGGATTGAAGATGAACCGGTTGTCGTCCTTCAAGAGACCCCTCGGAAACACCCGAACGAGGTTTACTTATTACTGTCTTTAACTTGTTTTAATGAATCCTGCTCCTTGTATTTCTTTTAACTCTTTTCTTTTATCCTTTCAGGAGGTGTCTCGTTCTTCAGGCGACTCATCACAAACACAATTTCCGGCTTTCAAGACTGCTCCTGGGTAATCAGAAATCCTCCTTTCTTCCGGGTTGCTCAATTGTATCTTTATGCTGACAATCCTGCAATATTTTTCCTTAGTGGTCAGGCTAAATCCAAGAAGACGAAGGCGGCTAAACCGGCGGAAAACCCGCCAGTGCTAGCATTTGAACCGGCTAGGCCTCCTTCTCCATTGGCTAACGCTCCAGAACACCCGCCTATTGACAATGAGGCAAACCCTCCTGAGCTGACTTTTGACGAAGCCATTATGAATCCTTCTATAACTGGACCGTCAAGCTCAACCAACCCACCGTCTCCACCTGCTCAAGATGTTCAAATTACTGGGAGCCCTTTGTTGATCTGGGGAACCCAACGGTGTTGGCTCGGGGCACAGCAAAGCAAGAAGCATTGGAGAGGAAGATGGTTCACTTTGATGTTGCCAACTATGACCGTCTCAATGCCAGTGATATCTTATCCGGCTATCTCAGTCATGTACACTCCAGTCGTGAGTCTGAGATCGAGATGGTCAAGCAGCTTTAGTTGAAGTATGAGGTACGTTGTTTCCGGTTTACCAGTATTCCTTCAGCCCCCAAGTCTTTAGATTATAAGAGAAACATAATAACCTGTAGACTTAAAATATAGGCCGAGAATTTTACCTCTGAATCTTTGCCTGATATTGATAGAACAAAACTTCACCCATAGTCCCCAAGGACGGGTTTATTTTGATCATTAATGAATCGGTACTTTAGAATTTAAAACCGTCTTCAAAGTACTTAACACTCCAGTTTAACCTTGATAAACTTGTTGAACTGCGTACATTAGCCCCCAAGTGCCAAGTGTTGTTACTTTGTAACGGACTTGAGACTTTAAATATGTTTGTAGAGTCATAGAAATTTGATTTGGCATACATTAGCCCCCAAGTGTCAAGTGGTTTATTCGTAAAGTACTTGAGACTTGAATCTTGAATTTGGATATTTGAATTTGAAACCAAGTCTTGACTTATCTGAACGTTTCACATAATGCCTTGTCTGAACTGAACTCTCAATTAACTGACGCAAAGACCCGGCTAGCGAGTCAGGAGTCAGAAATCAAATCTTCCACCTGCAAACTGCAAATAAGCCTTTCTACAACGGAAAATTTGAAGACCAGCTTTGCTGCCAAGGAGAAGACTTGGGAAAATGAGAAAACACTTATTACCCGATGAGCTGACACAGCCGAAACAGCTCTGAAAGAAATTTCAACAGAGCTGAACGGTTTAAAGGGCCGGGTGTCTCAGATGGTCGCTGCTATCTTTGGTAAGCTGCCTGATTTAACCTTTTGTATATTTTTTGCCAAACCGAAGTATAATCTGCCAACTGACTCTGTTAAAAATATATGCAGGTTCGCGAAGTAAGAATCTGAGCCAAGACCCGTTGATTAATCTGAAGGCAGTATACACTTTAGTTGAACAATTATATATCAGCGCACAACGGGCTCTGGCTGCCATCTCTCCTGCTAATCAAGGACCTAACCGGCTGAGTGACGTCCTGAAGAAGCTGTCCATCCTTCCTGCCAGGTTCCAAGAAGTAAAACGCTCCTGCGCGCGAGCCGGAGCTTTGACTGCCCTAAGCCGCTCCAAGGCTTGGGTGCCAGACCTAGACCCGGCGGACGTGGCAAGGGGCTATCCTACCGTGAAGGAGGACGGGTCTCCTTTTGATCAAGATAACTTTATAGCCTGCGTTTGCGAAGTCCGGCCTCAGGCGACTAGTCCTGGAGATGACACCAATGTGGACAAGTACCAGCCGTGTTTTGATAGTGAGAATAAGAAGATGGCCCCTCCCTCATATAAAGTAACAGACTTGATCCCACCAGTGAGAGAAGATACATTTGCCCCGGAGGTTGACCCGGTCAGCCTGATTGACGACGAAGCCGAATTTGTCGCCATGAACGACTTTGACTGGTCAAAACCCAACTTCCAGCAGACTCAAGATGGTGAACCGGCGAGGAAGGGACAATGATCATCTTCATGGGCTTATAAAGCCTTGTAATAGCTTAGCTGTTAAAACACCGCATGTTTGCTTGTGCCATCGCACATAAAATACTTATATGTGAATCTGTGTTTCCAGCTGCCAATGTTTAATGCTTGCGTATGCATCGCTTAATGCTTATCTCTGCAATGTTTGAACTATGTTCCTGTAAATACAAAGAAAAGACTGGCATGGTGGTTTAGAACCAAACGGGTTTAAACACCTAATGTAGAGCCAATACAATTACCTCGATAAAAACAAAGACAAATATAAATTCGATCTTTTTTAGTTAACGCAGCAGGTAAGCGTGTATAAGTAATGACCATACTTGATCCCTTTTGATCCTTAGATCGCCGGTTTACGTAAGCCGGGTGACTGAATTTGATAACTCAATATTTATGAAAAGCTAATGCTTCTTGAATACTTAATGATCATTATACCTTATTAGCTCATGCCTTTTGATCCTTGAACCGCTGGATTGAATGACCCGGGCGGCTGTGTTGTCCAATAATTGAGCCGGTGAAGAAAACCAGGCTAATTCATTTGTAATATTGAAACAACAACAAACTAAAAAGCAAGCAATAAATAACAAGCATAATTTTAATCTTATATTCAAAAGGTTGGGGGTTTCTGATTCGAATACGACCAGTAAACCGGACCAAAGGGGTTAAGCTAAGGTTCGAATACGACCGTATAGCCCCCAGTGGCTTTGGCGTTGCGCCGATCAAGAGGGTACCGACAACTATGTTCTCTTTGGTTCGAATATGACCTATGTTTGAACAGGAAGCCCCTAATGACCTTTCGAGGTTTTTAACGACCCTGATTCGAATACGATCCAAGTCGGACTCAAGAGGGGTTAAGCTATGATTCGGATACGATCAAGAAGCCCCCAAGTGAGTTTGGCCTTGAGCCGATCAAGAGGGTTACGACAGCTATGTTCTCTTTGGTTCGAATACGGCCTATGTTTGAACAGGAAGCCCCCAAGTGACCATGATACTACAGCTTAGATTCGGATACGATCATTAGACAGACAAAAAGGGTAAACTTGATTCAAATATGATCAGCTCCTTAATAGTCATTTGAAAAATAAGATTTAACAAAGATGCATAATCTTTGAAAAGAAAAGAGACCGATGGTCTTACTCTATTGCTTAACATCGTATATACAATGTTAAAATATGTACATGATGAGAGCCTGGTAGCTCAGGTGTAGTATGGCCGAAGTTGAGCAATGTTCCACGGCCGGCGGGTCTCCTCCTCTGACTTACGTGAGTCTGCATGCTCTCGAACATCAATGAGGTAATATGACCCGTTATTTAAATTCTTGCTGACCACAAAGGGTCCTTCCCAAGGTGGGGATAACTTGTGTGCATCTGAGAGATCCTGGATGAGCCGGAGCACCAAGTCGCCTTCCTGAAAAGTCCTGGACTTAACCCGGTGGCTGTGGTATCGGCGCAGGTCTTGTTGATAAATTGCCGACCGGGCTGCTGCTAAGTCTCTTTCTTCATCCAACAAATCAAGTGCATCCTGTCTGGCTTGTTCATTATTAGCTTCAACATAAGCCGCCACACGGGGCGAGTCATGACGGATGTCACTAGGCAATACTGCTTCTGCTCCATAAACCATGAGGAAAGGTGTGTAACCCGTAGACCTATTGGGCGTAGTATTTATACTCCATAATACCGAGGGTAATTCCTCTACCTAACAACCCGGCGTTCGTTGTAAAGGAACCATAAGCTGGGGTTTGAGCCCTTTCAAAATTTCTTGATTGGCTCTCTTAGCTTGACCATTGGATTGAGGGTGAGCTACAGAAGAAACATCAAGCCGGATGTGTTCTCGTTGACAAAATTCCTCCATAGCTCCTTGGGACAGATTAGTGCCATTGTCAGTGATAATACTGTGTGGAAACCTGAAACGGAAAATTACTTTTTTCATGAACTGAACCGCCATGGCTGCGTCACATTTACTCACAGGCTCCGCCTCAACCCACTTGGTGAATTTATCAACTGCCACCAGGAGATGTGTCTTTTTATCCTTAGACCTTTTGAAAGGTCCCACCATGTCAAGCCCCCAGACCACAAACGGCCAAGTGATTGGAATCATCCGGAGCTCTTGAGTCGGCACATGCGCTGTCGTGCAAATTTTTGACATCCATCACATCTGCTGACCAGATCTTCTGCATCAGCGTGACCCGTCAACCAGTAAAAACCATGACGAAACGCCTTGGCCACTAAAGATTTTGACCCGGCGTGATGACCGCAATCTCCTTCGTGGATCTCGCGAAGGATTTCTTGACCTTCTTCGGGGGAAACACACCGTTGAAACACTCCGGAAACACTGCGATGATATAACTCTCCATCCGAAATCGTCATGGCTTAGATCGCCGGGTTATCTGTCGAGCCAGGGTCTCATCCGCTAGCAACTCTCCCCGGGTCATGTAAGCCAAGAATGACACCGTCCAATCTGGGATGACATGAAGAGCCGCTACCAACTGCGCCTCCGGGTCAAGAACAGCTAAATCTTCTTCGGTGGGCAACTTGACAGAGGGGTTATGCAAAACATCTAAAAAGGTATTAGGTGGCACCGACTTATGCTGAGACCCCAGCCGGCTTAAAGCATCAGTTGCTTCGTTCTTTCGACGGTTAATGTGTTCCGCCTGATAACCTTTAAAATATCCTGCAACCGCATCAACCTCTCGGCGATAAGCCGCCATGAGAGGGTCCTTGGAATCCCACTTACCAGATACCTGTTGAGCCACTAGATCTGAGTCACCAAGACATCTGACCCAGCTCAAGCTCATCTCTTTTGCCACTCGAAGACCCTGGAGCAAGGCTTCATACTCTGCTGCGTTGTTAGTGCAAGGAAACATCAACCGTAAACATAACAAAACTTGTCACCTCGTGGGGAAGTTAGCACGACTCCAGCCCCTGAGCCTTCCAATTGCCTGGATCCATCAAAATGAATAGTCCAATACGTGTTGTCTGGCTTCTCTTCTGGCATCTGCATCTCTATCCAGTCATTGATGAAGTCAACCAGGGCTTGAGACTTAACTGCAGTACGTGGGACATACTTCAACCCATGAGACCCAAGCTCAATTGCCCACTTGGCGACTCGCCCCATGGCTTCTCTGTTTTGAATAATGTCTCCCAAAGGAGCAGAGCTAACCACAGTGATTGGATGTCCCTGAAAGTAATGCTTAAGCTTCCGGCTCGCCATGAACAACCCATAAACAAGCTTCTGCCAATGTGGATATTGTTGCTTAGACTCAATTAGCACTTCACTGACATAATAAACCGAACGCTGAACTAGATGCTCTTTGCCAGCCTCCTTGTGCTCTACCACAATAGCCACACTAACAGCCCGTGAGTTGGCAGCCACGTATAACAATAGCGGCTCTTTCTCAATTGGAGCAGCCAGGACCGGTGGCTCAGCCAGCTGTGCCTTCAGATCCTCAAAAGCAACGTTCGCAGCATCGCTCCAAACAAAAACATCCGTTTTCTTCATCAACTGATACAGAGGCATATCCTTTTCCCCTAACCGGCTTATGAACCGACTCAAAGCAGCCACACGACCCGCCAGCCGCTGAACATCATTGATGCATGTTGGTTTGGCTAGGGATGTAATTGCCTTGATTTTCTCCGGGTTAGCTTCAATACCTCGGTTAGACACCAAAAAACCCAGGAGCTTGCCTGCTGGCACTCCAAAAACACACTTGGGCGGGTTAAACATCATTTTGTAAACTCAGAGATTATCAAAAGTCTCTTTCAGATCTGTGACCAAGGTTTCCTCTTCCCTGGATTTCACCACTATATCATCCACATAAGCATGAACATTGCGCCCAATTTGATTGTGAAGACAATTCTGTACACACCGCTGGTAAGTCGCCTGGGCACTCTTAAGCCCAAAAGGCATAGACACATAGCAGAAAGCTCTAAAAGGAGTTATAAAAGTTGTCTTCTCTTGATCCTTGACTGCCATCTTAATCTGATGATAACCGGAATAAGCATCCAAGAAACTCAACCGTGCACAACCCGCCGTAACATCAATGATCTGATTAATATGGGGGAGATCAAAAGGATCAGCCGGACAAGCCTTGTCCAGATCTGCGTAATCCACACACATACGCTAGGTGCCATTCTTTTTTAGTACAAGCACCGGGTTAGCTAACCATTCGGGGTGAAAGACCTCCACAATGAACCCGGCTGCCAAGAGCCGGGCCACTTCTTCCCCAATGGCCTTGTGCCTTTCTTCATTGAACCGTCGGAGAAACTGTCTGACTGGTTTGAACTTTGGATCGATGTTAACAGTGTGCTCAGCGAGTTCCCTCGGGACACCCGGCATGTCTGAAGGTTTCCATGCAAAGATGTCCCGGTTCTCACGGATGAACTCGATGAGCCTGCTTTCCTATTTTGGATCCAAGTTTGCGCTGATGATGAACTGTTTGGATGAGTCGCCAGGTACAAAGTCAACCATCTTGGTGTCATTAGCTGATTTAAATTTCAACTCCGGCTCATGCTCTATTGTTGGTTTCTTTAATGACGTCATGTCTGCCGGGTCAACATGATCCTTGTAAAATTTTAAATCCTCTGTTGCACAAACAGATTCAGCATAGGCAGCATCACCTTCTTCACATTCCAAGGCTATCTTCCGGCTCCCATGTACTGTAATGGTGCCTTTATGACCCGGCATCTTGAGCTGCAAATATACGTAACACGGCCGAGCCATGAACTTGGCATAAGCCGGCCGCCCAAACAGAGCATGATATGGGCTCTTGATCTTAACCACCTCAAAGGTTAATTTTTCCACTCTGGAATCATACTCATCCCCAAAGGTACTTCCAGCTCAATCTTACCAATTGGGTATGCCGACTTACCAGGTACCACACCGTGAAAAATAGTGTTGGATTGTTTAAGATTCTTATCCGTCAATCTCATCCGGCGGAATGTCTCATAGTAGAGGATGTTGATGCTGCTTCCTCCATCCATGAGTACCTTAGTAAACTTGTATCCACCAACTTGAGGTGCCACCACGAAAGCCAAGTGACCCGGATTATCAACCCGGGGTGGGTGATCCTCTCTGCTACACACAATAGGCTGCTCCGACCAACGTAGATACCGTGGAATTGCCGGCTCAACGGCATTGACAACCCTCTTGTGAACTTTCTGCTCCCTCTTACATAAACTGGTAGTAAAGACATGATACTGTCCGCTACTCAACTGCTTCGGGTTGCTCTAATAACCGGATTGCTTCTGCTGATTCCCTTGGCCGTGTTGCTGATTATATCCTCCTTGGTGACCATGATAACCCTAACCGTGAAAACCTCCTCCGCCTGAACCGGCGCCCGGGCCCTGAAAGCGGCCTCCTCCTGAACCGCCACCTGGGCCATGACCCCCATCAAATGTATTTGAATTCTTAAATGATTTCATGATTGTGCAATCCTTCCACAAGTGGGTGGCTAGTTTCTCCCGGGTGCCGTGTTTTGGACAATGTTCATTCAACAACTCCTCAAGGGAGGGGCCTGACCCGACCGATCGAGGGGGTTGTCTGCCCTTGCGCCGTTGGTTACCACCCTGCACATTAGTATTAGCAACAAACTCATCAACTTTACGTTTATTACCTCCCTGATTCACCGGGTTATGCTGGTGACCCTTGCCGTTGCCGTTCTTCTTTCCCTTCGTTGCCTTTTCTTCGTTAGACACCGGGTCCTTAGTGGTATCAGAATCAGCATACTTGACAAGAGCCGCCATCAACGTTCCCATGTCATTACAGTCACGCTTAAGCCGCCCCAACTTCTGCTTCAGAGGTTCAAAATGTCAATTCTTCTCCAACATCAAAACTGCTGAGTCGGCATCCATCTTATCAGATGAATGTATTATCTCCTTGACCCGGTGCACCCAATGGGTTGTAGATTCACCATCCTCTTGCTTGCAATTGGTCAGGTCCATAATTGACATTGGCTGCTTACACATGTCTTTAAAGTTCTGGATGAACCGCGCTTTCAACTCTGCCCATGAACCGATAGAATTGGGTGGCAATCCCTTCAACCAAGTCCGAGTTGTTCCACCCAACATCATGGTAAAATACTTGGCCATTGTAGCGTTGCTAACCTCCAATAGTTCCATAGCCATCTCATAACTCTCAATCCAAGCCCCCAGCTGTAGGTCAACCGTGTAATTAGGCACCTTACGAGGCCCCTTGAAATCCTTGGGCAACCGCTCATTGCATATGGCTGGTACCAGGCAAGGCACGCCTCTGGTTCTTGTGGCCACTCCTGCCTCAACCGAGGTTGCTGGATAAGCCGGAAAGGTTTGGTGAGCCGCCTGCTCTGCCGCTATCTGAGCCGCTCGTTCCGCCTCTTGACGAATCATCTCTTGATCCGCCAAGTTAAGGGCTCCAGCCCGCACCGGCTCATGCCTATATGGCCGGTTGTGGCGTTGAGCATTACTTGACATCTCTGCGGACTCCATGTGCCTACTGTAACTCGGGCTCCGGCTTGGGCGAGGAGTTGAATGAATCCTGTCTCGACTGTAGGAGTATGCATCCTGCTGGGCCAGAGCTGTCTGAAGTAGTTCCCTTACCCTCCGAGTTTCAATTGCTTCTGGCGAGTCGCCTTCCATTGGGAGAGCCGCCAAACGAGCCGATGCTGCGATGAGATTTTCCATAGGGTTGGATAAGTGACCCAGAGGTGCTGATGCATAACGAGGAGGAGTTGTATTTATGCGAGGTGGCTCCATGGCGCGTGGCTGAACTAGTGCACTGGGTGTCGTGACCCGGTTTGCCTCCGGCGGGTTGCTCCCCCCAGCCCCGGGTGTATGGAACAGGTTCCTCGGATCCAGTGTTAGAGGCAGACGCGATTGAGTTTTCTGATGCCTCCTCCTCATGACCTCGTTTGATGCATTAAGATCCACCGAGTGCCGGAAAGTTTTTGCTTGAAGTTGCTGAGCACGAGCATCCAGAGCTGCTCGTTCTGCTACCGTCCGGGTTTCCTCCATAGCTAGATTTTCCTTAGCTTGCACCATCTCCTCCCACACGCGTGCCACTTCTGCGTCGTGCTGGGATTTATCCGCCGGTTCTACCATAGCGGTTAATAGAGTCGTCAGCCTATCCATGAGGTCCATTAGAATCTGAGCCGGGCGGCGCGCGGGGTCTCTAGACCCGGCTGCTGCCGACCCGGTAGCTGCTGCCGCTGTGGTGGAATCCTGCCCGGGCTGCGTCCCCGCCATGAAGACTCTGGCCCAGTTCGGCGGCTCAAGGGGGTCCGGAATACTGCTGCCATCAGAACAGCCCCCGAGCATGCCGTCTTGCAGCTGGTACAACGAGTCCGTCTCACCTGTTGATGAAGCAGTATCAGAGCAGATGGTTGTCTCCCCGCCTTCCACCGATCCTTCGGAGTATTCACCGTCGTGGATGCAACCTATGAAGGCGTGTTTCATGACAGATTGAACACGGGTGGTCCTGGCGCGCTGAGCCGTTTCGATGAGGTTGGTGTGGACGTCCGGCTCAGGGCCCGATGATAACCCACAAGTATAGGGGATCGCAACAGTTTTCGATAAGTAAGAGTGTCGAACCCAATGAGGAGCTAAAGGTAGAACAAATATTCCCTCAAGTTCTATCGACCATCGATACAACTCTACGCACGCTTGACGTTCACTTTACCTAGAACAAGTATGAAACTAGAAGTACTTTGTATGTGTTGTTGGATAGGTTTGCAAGATAATAAAGAGTATGTAAATAAAAAGTAGGGGATGTTTAGATAAAGAAACAATAAAGTAAATATAGCGAGTGTGGAAAAGTGGTGGTAGGAGTTGCGAAATTGCCCCTAAGCAATTGACTACTTTAGTAGACCGATAGCAAGTATTATGTGGGAGAGGCCACTGCTAGCATGTCATCCCTGACTTGGAATTCTATGAACTTATGATTGGAACTATTAGCAAGCATCCGCAACTACTAATGTTCATTAAGGTAAAACCCAACCATAGCATTAAGATATATTGGTCCCCCTTCAATCCCGTATGCATCAATTTCTATGCTAGGTTGAAGCTTCTGTCACTCTTGCCCTCCAATACATAGTCCTATCAACATACAACTAACCCTAGGGTGTGATCTACGGGCGCAATCATATGATGGGCACCAAAGGATAGCAACATAACCACAAGCAAATTAAATCAATCATAGCAATTCATCAACCACTGATAGGACAACGAAAATCTACTCAGACATCATACGATGGCAACACATCATTGGATAATAATATGAAGCATAAAGCACCATGTTCAAGTAGAGGGTACAGTGGGTTGCGGGAGAGTGGACCGCTGTAGATAGAGGGGGGAAGGTGATGGAGATGTTGGTGAAGATGGCGGAGGTGTTGGTGTAGATCGCGGTGATGATGATGGCCCCTGGTGGTACTCCGGTGCCACCGGAAGCGAGGGGGAGAGAGCCCCCCTCCTTCTTCTTCTTCCTTGACCTTCTCCCTAGATGGGAGAAGGGTTTCCCCTCTGGTCCATGGCCTCCATGGCACGGGAGGGGCGAGAGCCCCTCCGAGATTGGATCTGTCTCTCTGTCTCTCTATGTTTCTGCGTTCTCAGATTCTTCCCTTTCACCGTTTCTTATATTCCCGGAGATCTGTAACTCCGATTGGGCTGAAATTTTAACACGATCTCTATCCGGAAATTAGCTTTCTTGTGGCGAAAGAAGGGCTCCAACCGCCTTACGGGGTGGCCACGAGGGTCAGGGGCGCGCCCCCTACCTCGTGCCCCCCTCGGGCACCGTCTCGCGATGATTCCACTTCCCGAAATTCATAAATATTCCAAAATAAATCTCCGTCAGTTTTTATTCCGTTTGGACTCCATTTGGTATGGGTTTTCTGCGAAACAAAAAACATGCAACAAACAGAAACTGGCACTGGGCACTGGATCAATATGTTAGTCCCAAAAAAAGTATAAAAAGTTGCCTAGAAGTATATGAAAGTTGAATAATATTGGCATGGAACAATCAAAAATTATAGATACGACGGAGACGTATCACCCGACTCGCCGATCCGGCCGATGAAGACGTGAATGCCACCGAAGGGGACCCGATACCCGTGCTTGATTGAGCCGGCCTCGGGGCCCCAGCCTTCGTCGTCGATGTAGAGCTTGCCGCGACGACTCTTGGTCATCCGGCCCATAGCGTATCCCTTGAGCCGTTCGAAGTTGCCCTTCAAGAACTCAAATCCACCGTGCGCAGGCCCCACGGTGGGCGCCAACTGTCGTGGACTTGACACGGCAGATGTCCTAGAGCAAGGACTTAGTCGTAGGGCCATCACACTAGGAAGCTTAAAGGGGTTAATCGGGACAAGGGGCACACGAGAGAGTTTTTATACTAGTTCGGCGCCTTACGATGAAGGTAAAAGCCTACGTCTAGTTGGGATTGGTATTGCTGAAGCTTCGATCTCCAAGAGGCTCAGCTCGCCGGCTTGGTTATCGATTTGGTTGTTTTCTTGCCTAAGCCGCCACCGGGTTGTCCCCTTATATACATGGGTTGACGCCTGGCGGCCTACAGAGTCCCGGCCGGCTCATAATCGTGTCCGGCTCGGTGACTTCCTTTACATGCCTTTCTTTACAAGTCTTTCCTTACATACGGCGGTTTACAATATCGGGCCTTAAGCCGGCCCCAGGCCTTTGGGCCTTCTATATGTTCAATAAACTATCATCTTGAATGTATATTGGGCTTCTTATGTAACCCGCCATTAGGGTTGACCCAGCCCCTCCTGGGCGGGTCATACTGGTAGTAATATCCCCAACAATACCGCTCAAAATATTATTCACCTCTATTTCAAAACCGAGCTCTGGCACCTCTATGATGACCCACAAGTATAGGGGATCTATCTTAGTCCTTTCGATAAGTAAGAGTGTCGAACCCAACGAGGAGCAGAAGGAAATGATAAGCGGTTTTCAGCAAGGTATTCTCTGCAAGTACTGAAATAAGTGGTAACAGATAGTTTTGTGATAAGATAAATTGTAACAAGCAACAAGTAACAAAAGTAAATAAAGTGCAGCAAGGTGGCCCCATCCTCTTTGTAGCAAAGGACAAGCCGGAACAAACTCTTATAATAGGAAAAGCGCTCCCGAGGACACATGGGAATATCGTCAAGCTAGTTTTCATCACATTCATATGATTCGCGTTCGATACTTTGATAATTTGATATGTGGGTGGACCGGTGCTTGGGTGCTGTTCTTACTTGAACAAGCATCCCACTTATGATTAACCTCTATTGCAAGTATCCGCAACTACAACAAAAGTATTAAGGTAAACCTAACCATAGCATGAAACATGTGGATCCAAATCAGCCCCTTACGAAGCAACGCATAAACTAGGGTTTAAGCTTCTGTCACTCTAGCAACCCATCATCTACTTATTTCTTCCCAATGCCTTCCTCTAGGCCCAAATAATGGTGAAGTGTTATGTAGTCGACGTTCACATAACACCACTAGAGGCTAGACAACATACATCTTATCAAAATATCAAACGAATACCACATTCACATGACTACTCATAGCAAGACTTCTCCCTTGTCCTTAGGAACAAACGTAATTACTCACAAAGCATATTCGTATTCATAATCAGAGGGATAATAATATGCATATAGGATCTGAACATATGATCTTCCACCAAATAAACTAACTAGCATCAACTACAAGGAGTAATCAACACTACTAGCAACCTACTAGCACCAATCCCGAACTTTGAGACAAGAATTGGATACACGAGATGAACTAGGGTTTGGAGATGAGATGGTGCTGGTGAAGATGTTGATGGAGATTGCCCTCTCCCGATGAGTGGAGCGTTGGTGATGACGATGGTGATGATTTCCCCCTCCGGGAGGGAAGTATCCCCGGCAGAACAGCTCTGCCGGAGCTCTAGATTGGATCCGCCAAGGTTCCGCCTCGTGGCGGCGGAGTCTCGTCCCGAAAAGTTCCTTCTTATTTTTTTTCTCATCAAAAGACTTCATATAGGAGAAGATGGACATCAGAGATCCACCAGGGGGCCCACGAGGTAGGGGGCACGCCCTAGGGGGGGCGCGCCCCCACCCTCGTGAGCAGGGTGTGGGCCCCCTGTCCTTCATCTTTGGCGAGGATTTTTCTTTATTTATTTTAAGATGTTCCGTGGAGTTTCAGGACTTTTGGAGTTGCACAGAATAGGTCTCTAATATTTGCTCCTTTTCCAGCCCAGAATTCCAGCTGCCGGCATTCTCCCTCCTTATGTAAACCTTGTAAAATAAGAGAGAATAGCCATAAGTATTGTGACATAAAGTGAAATAACAGTCCATAATGCAATAAATATCGATATAAAAGCATGATGCAAAATGGACGTATCAACTCCCCCAAGCTTAGACCTCGCTTGTCCTCAAGCGAAAAGCCAATAACAATAAATATGTCCTCATGTTTAGAGGTAGAGGCGTCGATAAAAATAAAATACGGACATGAAGGCATCATGATTATTCTCATAACAGCAACATATATAGATTTTGTTATATGATTACTTATGTTCAAGTGATGATCTATTCACAATGCAAAAGTATAAATCATAAACCTTATTGGGCTCTGACAAACTATAATATCAGTCGTTGAAGCAATTGCAATTTATCATAACATCAGAAAGAGTCTATGTCGGAGCTAAAAAGCAAGTCCACATACTCAACTATCATTTAGTCCTTCATAATTGCTAACACTCACGCAATACTTGTGGTTACGGAGTTTTAATCGGACACAGAGAAAGATAGGGGCTTGTAGTTTTGCCCCACAACCTTTTACCTCAAGGGTAATGTCAACAATAATAATTCATGCCCCCCTACATCCAATTAGATATATATATCATGTTCTTTCCAACATGCTGAGCTTGCCAAAGGATAAAATGAAAAAGAAAAGGTGAAGATCACCATGACTCTTGCATAAGGTAGAAGATAATAATAGAAGATAGGCCCTTCGCAGAGGGAAGCAGAGGTTGCCATGCGCTTTTATGGTTGGATGCATAAAATCTCAATGCGAAAGAACGTCACTTTATACTGCCCCTTGTGATATGAACCTTTATTATGCAGTCCGTCACTTTTATTACTTCCACATCACAAGATCGTATAAAGCTTATTTCTCCCACACCAATCAATCATACATATTTAGAGCAATTTTTATTGCTTTGCACCGATGACAACTTAGTTGAAGGATCTTACTCAATCCATAGGTAGATATGGTGGACTCTCATGGCGAAACTGGTTTAAGGGTATTTGGAAGCACAAGTAGTATTTCTACTTGGTGCTGAGAATTTGGCTAGCATGAGGGGGAAAGGCAAGCTCAACAAGTTAGAGGATCCATGACAACATACTTTATCTCAGATGTAAGAAAGACATAACTCATTACGTTGTCTTCCTTGTCCAACATCAACTCTTTAGCATGTCATATTTTAATGAGTGCTCCCAATCATAAAAGATGTCAATGATAATATATCTATATGTGAAAACCTTTCTTTCCTTATTACTTCCTATTAATTGCAACAATGACCAAAGCTATGTCTGCCAACTCCCAACAACTTTTAATCATCATACTCTTTCTATGTGAAGTCATTACTCTCAATAAGATCAATATGAACTCTTTGTTTCTTTTTATTCTTTTTCTCTTTTCTTTTATTCACCCAAGATCATGGCAAAATAATCAAGCCCTTGACTCAACACTAATCTTTATTATATATAGCTCACGGAGTCGATTACAAAGAGAGATCATAAAGCAAAACTCAAAACTAGATCATGCCATAAACTTTATTCTACTAGATCAAGATACTACTGTTAGGATCGAACTAAGAAAAATGGTAAAGGTAGGAGTTGTGATGGTGATACGATACCGGGGCACCTCCCCCAAGCTTGGCAGTTGCCAAGGGGAGTGCCCATACCCATGTGATTATATCTCCTTTGTCGGTGAAGAAGGTGGAGGTGACGGATAATCGCACATCGAGCATAAGAGGTCCTCCAACTTGCGAATAATGCCCTTGAGTGCGACAATATGCTCCTTCAACAAAATATTTTCTTGTGTGAGATACTTGTTTTGTATATGAGCTAACTCAATCATCTTGAAAGCTTCGATCTCAGTTGGGGTAAGAAGGTTATGATCAAGTTGAAGGATGTCTTTTGCTGCCGGAGCTTGATCCTCCGTGGCCTTCTTGATCCTTTCATCCTTGTTGACCCTCGTGGGTTCTTCCCTCTTCAGATCTATCTTCATTAGCCAAGCATCGTTGTCGCCATTGTTGGAGGAGGGAGACGACATGATGCCTAGCCTGGAAAACCCTGACAGAAAACAGCTTGAAACAAGAACAGAGGAGGTTTGCGTGATATGGGAGTCAAAACCTTCGGGAGAATATATAATGAAGTTTTACCGACCAAAATACGTATTGTGCAAGAAAACGGAGTCTGGAAGGCGCACGAGGTGCTCACGAGGTAGGGGCGCGCCCAGAGGGGTAGGGCGCTCCCACCACCCTCGTGGGGCCCTCGTGTTCTTCCCGGACTGCTACTTATTTTTCTATTTTTCTAAATATTCCAAAACGGAGAGATATTGCCGTAGAAATTGTTTTGGAGTTGGTTTACTTACCGTACCACATACCTATTCCTTTTCGCAGATTGAAACGTTCCGAAAAGTGCCCCTTATTTATTCCTCCAGGGTTATGGTTTCAATAATATTGGTTTCAACATTTATGGGATTACCTGAGATATAATGTTTGATTCTTTGACCGTTTACCACCTTCGGATTTGTGCCCTCGAAGTTGTTGATTTTTATGGCACCGGAATGATAGACCTCTTCGATAACGTAGGGGCCTTCCCATTTAGAGAGAAGTTTTCCTGCAAAAAATCTTAAACGAGAATTGTATAGCAATACATAATCACCTACATTAAACTCACACTTTTGTATCCTTTTGTCATGCCATCTTTTAACTTTTTCTTTAAACAACTTGGCATTTTCATAAGCTTGGGTTCTCCATTCATCAAGTGAGCTAATATCAAATAACCTCTTCTCACTGGCAAGTTTAAAATCATAGTTGAGCTCTTTAATAGCCCAATATGCCTTATGTTCTAGTTCGAGAGGTAAGTGACATGCTTTTCCATAAACCATTTTATACAGAGACATACCCATAGGATTTTTATATGCAGGTCTATAAGCCCATAATGCATCATCAAGTTTCTTAGACCAATTCTTTCTAGACCTATTAACAGTCTTTTGCAAAATTAATTTGAGCTCTCTATTGCTCAATTCTACTTGACCACTAGACTGAGGGTGATAAGGAGATGCAATTCTATGATTAACATCATATTTAGCAAGCATTTTACGGAAGGCACCATGAATAAAGTGTGAACCACCATCAGTCATTAAATATCTAGGGAGTCCAAACCTCAGAAAAATAACTTCCTTAAGCATTTTAATAGAAGTGTTATGATCAGCACTACTAGTTGGAATAGCTTCTACCCACTTAGTAACATAATCAACAGCAACTAGAATATGTGTGTATCCATTGGAGGCAGGAAAAGGTCCCATATAATCAAAGCCCCAAACATCAAACGGTTCAATAACAAGAGAATAATTCATAGGCATTTCTTGACGTCTACTAATATTACCAATTCTTTGACATTCATCACAAGACAAGACAAACTTACGGTCATCCTTGAAGAGAGTAGGCCAATAAAAATCGGATTGCAATACCTTATGTGTAGTTCTATCTCCAGCGTGGTGTCCTCCATAAGTCTCGGAATGACATTTGCGTAGGATCTGTTCCTGTTCATGCTCAGGTACACAACGTCTAATAACACCATCTACTCCTTTATAAAGATGTGGGTCATCCCAAAAGTAATGCCTCAAGTCATAGAAAAACTTTTTCTTTTGTTGGTATGTGAAGCTAGGTGGTATAAATTTAGCAACAATATAATTAGCATAATCAGCATACATGGAGTACTACGAGAATTACTTATAACATTTAATTGTTCATCAGGAAAGCTATCATTAATAGGTAGTGGGTCATCAAGAACATTCTCTAACCTAGACAAGTTGTCTGCAACGGGGTTCTCAGCTCCCTTTCTATCAACAATATGCAAATCAAATTCTTGTAGCAAGAGAACCCATCTAATAAGTCTAGGTTTAGCATCTTTCTTTTCCATAAGTTATTTAATAGCAGCATGATCAGTGTGAATAGTTACTTTAGAATCAAAAATATAAGATTTGAATTTATCACAGGCAAATACAACTGCTAAAAGTTCTTTTTTAGTAGTAGCATAATTTCTTTGAGCATTGTCTAGAGTCTTACTAGCATAATAAATAACATTTAATTTCTTATCAACTCTTTGCCCTAGAACAGCACCTACAGCATAATCACTAGCATCACACATGATTTCAAAGGATAAATTCCAATCAGGTGGCTGAACAACAGGTGCAGAGACTAATGTTTTCTTAAGTATTTCAAATGCTTCTACACAATCATCGTCAAAGACAAATGGTATATCTTTTTGCAATAAATTAGTCAGAGGCCGAGAAATTTTTCAGAAGTCCTTAATGAACCTCCTGTAGAATCCGGCGTGACCAAGGAAACTTCTTATACCTTTGATGTCCTTGGGACATGGCATCTTTTCAATGGCATCAACCTTGGCTTTATCAACTTCAATACCTCTTTCAGAAACTTTATGCCCCAAGACAATACCTTCATTAACCATAAAGTGTCACTTTTCCCAATTCAAGACAAGATTAGTTTCTTCACATCTCTGCAAAACTCGATCAAGATTGCTCAAGCAATCATCAAAAGAGGAACCATAGACGGAAAAATCGTCCATGAAAACCTCACAAATCTTTTCACAAAACTCAGAGAATATAGCCATCATGCATCTCTGAAAGGTAGCAGGTGCATTACATAAACCAAAAGGCATACGTCTATAAGCAAAAGTACCAAAAGGGCATGTAAAAGTAGTCTTTGATTGATCTCTAGCCGACACAGGTATTTGAGAGAATCCAGAATAACCATCTAGAAAGCAATAGTGTGTATGTTTGCATAATCTTTCTAGCATTTGATCAATAAAAGGTAAGGGGTAATGATCTTTCTTAGTAGCTTTATTTAATTTGCGGAAATCAATTACCATCCTATAACCTGTGATAATTCTTTGTGGAATCAATTCATCTTTATCATTAGGAACAACAGTAATACCTCCCTTCTTAGGGACACAATGGACAGGACTTACCCACTGACTATCAGCAACGAGATAAATTATACCTGCCTCCAGAAGCTTGAGTATTTCTTTTCTTACCACTTCTTTCATTTTAGGATTCAAACGTCGTTGAGGATCACGAACTGGTTTGGCATCTGCATCCAAATTTATTTTATGTTGACATAGAGTGGGACTAATGCCCTTAAGATCATCAAGAGTATATCCAATAGCAGCATGATGCTTCTTCAGAGTTTTTAATAATCTTTCTTCTTCATGCTCTGAAAGGTTAGCACTAATAATAACAGGATATATCTTCTTTTCGTCAAGATAAGAATATTTAAGATTATCAGGCAAAGGTTTAAGCTCAAACACGGGATCACCCTTGGGTGGAGGAGGATCCCCTAAAATTTCAACAGGCAAGTTGTGTTGCAGAATAGGTTCCTGTTTAAAGAATACTTCATCTATTTCCCTTCTTTCATTCATAAAGATATCATTCTCATGGTCTAGCAAATATTGTTCTAATGGATCAATAGGAGGCACAGCAATAGAAGCAAGACCAATAATTTCATCCTTACTAGGTAATTCTTCCTCACGATGTTGTTTACTAAACTTAGAGAAATTAAACTCATGAACCATATCATCCAAGCCAATAGTAACAACATTCTTTTTGCAATCTATCCTAGCATTAACAGTGTTCAGGAAGGGTCTACCAAATATAATGGGACAAAAGCTATCTTGTGGAGAAGTAAGAACAAGAAAATCAGCAGGATATTTAGTTTTCCCACACAAGACTTCAACATCTCTAACAATTCCCATCGCTAAAATAGTATATCTATTGGCAAGTTTAATTGTGACGTCAATATCTTCTAACTCAGCAGGTGCAATTTCATGCTTGATTTCTTTATACAAGTCATAAGGTATAACACTAGTACTAGCACCCATATCACATAAGCCATGATAACAATGATCTCCTATTTTAACAGAAATAACAGGCACGCCTACCACAGGTCTATGTTTATCTTTAGCACAAGGTTTAGCAATTCTAGCAGTTTCACCTTCGAACTGAATAACATGCCCATCAATATTATCAGACAAGAGATATTTAACAATAGCAATATTAGGTTCTACTTTAACTTGCTCAGGAGGTGTATAAGTTCTAATATTGCTTTTACGAACAACAGTTGAAGCTTTAGCATGATCCTTTATTCTAACAGGGAAAGGTGGTTTCTCAACATAAGAAGTAGGAACAATAGGATCATTATAAGTGACAGTCTTTTCTTCAACTTTAATAGGTGCAGCTACTTTTACTTCTATGGGAGGATGATATTTAAACCACTTCTCCTTAGGGAGATCAACGTAAGTAGCAAAAGATTCAGAGAAAGAAGCTACTATCTCAGAGTCAAGTCCATATTTAGTGCTAAACTTACGGAAAATATCGTTATCCATAAAACATTTAACACAATCAAACTTAGGTGTCCTACCTGACTCCTTACCTTTATCGCGGTCCCAATCTTCAGAGTTGCGTTTAATTCTATCCAGTAAATTCCATCTGAATTCAATAGTCTTCATCATAAAAGAGCCAGCATAAGAAGTATCGAGCATGGTGCGATTGTTATCAGAAAGCCGAGCATATAAATTTTGAATAATCATTTCTCTTGAGAGCTCATGATTGGGGCATGAATATAACATTGATTTAAGCCTCCCCCAAGCTTGAGCGATGCTTTCTCCTTCGCGAGGCCAGAAATTATATATATAATTGCGATCACGATGAACAAGATGCATAGGGTAATACTTTTGATGAAATTCCAACTTCAATCTTTTATAGTCCCATGATCTCATATCATCACATAGCCTATACCATATCAATGCGTCTCCCATCAAAGATAAAGGGAAGACCTTCTTCTTAGCAACATCATTGGGTATACCTGCAAGCTTAAATAATCCACAAACTTCATCCACATATATTAAGTGCTCATCAGGATGCTTTGTTCCATCTCCTGTAAAAGGGTTAGCTAGCAGCTTTTCCATCATACCTGAAGGAAATTCAAAAGGAGTTTCATTTTCAATAGGTTTAGTAGGTTGAGGAGCAACTCTTTGCTCTACTGGACGGGGTGAAGATACCCTGAACAAGCCCCTCAGAGAATTACTTTCCATAGTAACAAGTGACAGTAAATTTCAGCACACTATATAAATTTTTTCTTACCAAATTCCACCTACCAAAGGCGCTACACTCCCCGGCAACGGCGCCAGAAAAGAGTCTTGATGACCCACAAGTATAGGGGATCTATCGTAGTCCTTTCGATAAGTAAGAGTGTCGAACCCAACGAGGAGCAGAAGGAAATGATAAGCGGTTTTCAGCAAGGTATTCTCTGCAAGTACTGAAATAAGTGGTAACGGATAGTTTTGTGATAAGATAAATTGTAACGAGCAACAAGTAACAAAAGTAAATAAAGTGCAGCAAGGTGGCCCAATCCTGTTTGTAGCAAAGGACAAGCCGGAACAAACTCTTATAATAGGAAAAGCGCTCCCGAGGACACATGGGAATATCGTCAAGCTAGTTTTCATCACGTTCATATGATTCGCGTTTGATACTTTGATAATTTGATATGTGGGTGGACAGGTGCTTGGGTGTTGTTCTTACTTGAAAAAGCATCCCACTTATGATTAACCTCTATTGCAAGCATCCGCAACTACAACAAAAGTATTAAGGTAAACCTAACCATAGCATGAAACCTGTGGATCCAAATCAGCCCCTTACGAAGCAACGCATAAACTAGGGTTTAAGCTTCTGTCACTCTAGCAACCCATCATCTACTTATTACTTCCCAATGCCTTCCTCTAGGCCCAAATAATGGTGAAGTGTTATGTAGTCGACGTTCACATAACACCACTAGAGGCTAGACAACATACATCTTATCAAAATATCAAACGAATACCAAATTCACATGACCACTCATAGCAAGACTTCTCCCTTGTCCTCAGGCACAAACGTAATTACTCACAAAGCATATTCATGTTCATAATCAGAGGGGTAATAATATGCATATAGGATCTGAACATATGATCTTCCACCAAATAAACCAACTAGCATCAACTACAAGGAGTAATCAACACTACTAGCAACCTACTAGCACCAATCCTGGACTTTGAGACAAGAATTGGATACAAGAGATGAACTAGGGTTTGGAGATGAGATGTTGATGGAGATTGCCCTCTCCCGATGAGAGGAGCGTTGGTGATGACGATGGTGATGATTTCCCCCTCCGGGAGGGAAGTATCCCTGGTAGAACAGCTCTGCCGGAGCTCTAGATTCGATCCGCCAAGGTTTCGCCTCGTGGCGGCGGAGTCTCATCCCGAAAAGTTCCTTCTGATTTTTTTCTCATCAAAAGACTTCATATAGGAGAAGATGGACGTCGGAGAGCCACCAGGGGGCCCACGAGGTAGGGGGGCGCGCCCTAGGGGGGCGTCCCCCACCCTCGTGAGTAGGGTGTGGGCCCCCTAGCCTTCATCTTTGGCGAGGATTTTTCTTTATTTATTTTAAGATGTTCCGTGGAGTTTCAGGACTTTTGGAGTTGCACAGAATAGGTCTCTAATATTTGCTCCTTTTCCAGCCCAGAATTCCAGCTGTCGGCATTCTCCCTCCTTATTTAAACCTTGTAAAATAAGAGAGAATAGCCATAAGTATTGTGACATAAAGTGAAATAACAGTCCATAATGCAATAAATATCGATATAAAAGCATGATGCAAAATGGACGTATCACTCTACATATCCCTGCTTCCCTCTGCGAAGGGCCTATCTATTTACTTTTATGCTGAGTCATCATCCTCTTATTAAAAAGCACCAGTTGGAGAGCACCCCTGTCATTTGCATTCATTACTGTTAGTTTACATTGAGTATGACTTGACTGGATATCTTTTACCATGAATTACAATGTCTAGTCAGTCCTTGGTCTTTAAAGGTGCTCTGCATTTATGTTTTGCGTTCTCAGAAAGGGCTAGAGAGATACCATCTTGTTATATCATATTATGATTGTTTTGAGAAAGTGTTGTCATCCGAGATTTATTATTATTGCTCGCTAGTTGATTATGCCATTGATATGAGTAAACTTGAGACCTAAGTGTTATTGCGAATGTGGTTAGTTATAATCTTTGCTGAAAACTTGAATGATGGCTTTACATATTTAAAACAACAAGAGCAAACAGAGTTTGTAAAAGTTTTTCTTTATCACTTTCAGTTTGTCAACTGAACTGCTTGAGGACAAGCAAAGGTTTAAGCTTGGGGGAGTTGATACGTCTCCGTCGTATCTACTTTTCCAAACACTTTTGCCCTTGTTTTGGACTCTATAACTTTCATGATTTGAATGGAACTAACCCGGACTGACGCTGTTTTCAGCAGAATTACCATGGTGTTATTTATGTGCAGAAACAAACGTTCTCGGAATGACTTGAAACTTCATGGAGCAACTTTTTGGAAAATATAAAAAATACCTGCAAAAGTTGAAGGCCAGGGGGCCCACAACCTGCCCACGAGGGTGGGGGCACGCCCCCTACCTCGTGGGCCCCCTGGAGCTCCTCCGACTCCAACTCCAACTCTATATATTGTGCTTCGGGGAGAAAAAAATTAGAGAGAAGAATTCATCGCGTTTTATGATACGGAGCCGCCGCCAAGCCCTAAAACCTCTCGGGAGGGCTGATCTGGAGTCCGTTCGGGGCTCCGGAGAGGGGAATCCGTCGCCATCGTCATCATCAACCATCCTCCATCGCCAATTTCATGATGCTCACCGCCGTGTGTGATTAATTCCATCGTAGGCTTGCTGGACAGTGATGGGTTGGATGGGATCTATCATGTAATCGAGTTAGTTTTGTTAGGGTTTGATCTGTAGTACCCACTATGTTCTGAGATTGATGTTGCTATGACTTTGCTATGACTTTGCTATGCTTAATGCTTGTCAGTAGGGCCCGAGTGCCATGATTTCAGATCTGAACCTATTATGTTTTCATCAATATATGAGTGTTCTTGATCCTATCTTGCAAGTCTATAGTCACCTATTATGTTATGATCAGTTAACCCCGAAGTGACAATAATCGGGATACTTACCGGTGATGACCCTAGTTTGAGGAGTTCATGTATTCACTATGTGTTAATGCTTTGTTCCGGTACTCTATTAAAAGGAGGCCTTAATATCCCTTAGTTTCCGTAAGGACCCCGCTGCCACGGGAGGGTAGGACAAAATATGGCATGCAAGTTCTTTTCCATAAGCACGTATGACTATATTCGAAATACATGCCTACATTACATCAGTGAACTGGAGCTAGTTCTGTGTCACCCTAGGTTATGACTGTTACATGATGAACCGCATCCGGCATAATTCTCCATCACTGATCCATTGCCTACGAGCTTTCCATATATTGTTCTTCGCTTATTTACTTTCCCGTTGCTATTGCTATCATCACTACAAAATACCAAAAACATTACTTTTACTATTGTTACCTTTTGCTACTGTTACCACTACTATCATATTACTTTGCTACTAAACACTTTGCTGCAGATATTAAGTTTCCAGGTGTGGTTGAATTGACAACTCAGCTGCTAATACTTGAGAGTATTCTTTGGCTCCCCTTGTGTCGAATCAATAAATTTGGACTGAATACTTTACCCTCGAAAACTGTTGCGATCCCCTATACTTGCGGGTTATCATAAAGCATGTCACTTACCTCTTGAATTATAAAGCATATTGGGATGTTAAAGAGCTCAACTATGACTTCAAACTTGCCGGTGAGAAGACGTTATTTGACATTAGCAAACTTGATGAATGGAGAACCCAAGCCTATGAAAATGCCAAATTGTTTAAAGAAAATTTTTAAAGATGGCATGACAAAAGGATACAAAGGCGTGAGTTTAATGTAGGTGATTATGTATTGCTATACAACTCTCGTTTAAGATTTTTTGCAGGCAAACTCCTCTCTAAATGGGAAGGTCCTTACGTTATCGGGGAGGTCTATCGTTCCGGTGCCATAAAAATCAACAACATAGAAGGCACAAATCCGAGGGTGGTGAACGGTCAAAGAATCAAACATTATATCTCAGGTAATCCCATAAATGTTGAAACCAATGTTATTGAAACCGTAACCCCGAAGGAATACATAAGGGACACTTTCCAGAATGTTTCAGACTCCGAAAAGGAATAGGTACGTGGTACGGTAAGTAAACCGACTCCAAAACAGTTCTAATGGCAATATTTCTTTGTTTTGGAATATTTAAGAAAATAGGAAAATAAGAAGCAGACCGGAAAGGACACGGGGCTTCCACGAGGGTGGGAGGCGCGCCCTGCCCCCTTGGGCACGCCCCCCTGCCTCGTGGACACCTTGTGTGCTCTCCGGACTCCGTTTTCTTGCACGATACTTCTTTTGGTCGATAAAAATTCATTATATAATCTCCCGAAGGTTTTGACCACCGTATCACACAAAAATCTCCTATTCTTGTTTCGAGCTGTTTTCTGCCAGGGTTGTCAAGGCCAAGCATCATGTCATCTCCCTCCTCCTCCAACAATGAGGGCAACGATGCTTGGCTAATGAAGATAGAGCTGAAGAGAGAAGAGCCCGGAGAGATCAACAAGGATGAAGGGATCAAGAAGGCCACGAAGGACCAAGTTCCGGCAGCAGAAGACATCCTTCAACTTGATCACAATCTTCTTATCCCAACTGAGGTCGAAGCTTCCAAGATGATTGAGTTAGCTCGTATACAAAACAAGTATCTCACACGTGAAAATATTTTGTTGAAGGAGCATATCATCGCACTCAAGGGCATTATCCGCAAGTTGGAAGACCTACGCTCGATGTGCGACTATCCATCATCACCAACACCCTCTTCACCGACAAAGAAGGAGATAGACACACGTGGGTATGGGCACTCCCCTTGGCAACTGCCAAGCTTGGGGGAGTGCCCTGGTATCATATCACCATCACTTTTATCTTTACCGTTTTTCTTAGTTCACTAGTAGAAAATGGGTCAAATGTGAAGCACATTAGTGCCGGTTTGATTTTGAGCCGGCACTAATGTGTGCATTAGTGCCGGTTCCAATGGCTAGCCGGCCGCTCTCATTAGTACCGGTTCGTGCCGAACCTTTAGCACAGGTTTGTGCCACAAACAGGTACTAAAGTGAGTGGTGGGAGGATGTTGTCAGTCTGGGGCCCCTCCAGCACCTTTAGTACCGGTTCGTATCACGAACCGGTACTAAAGGTCGTCCTACATAAACCCTTCGTCCACCCGAGCTCGTTGTGTTCTTACCCTTTCCCCTCTCCTCTCTGTTCTTCCCCTCTTCCTCTCAAGCTCATCACACATTTTGCCCAAAATTTGTCAAGATTTG
Organism: Triticum urartu; assembly: GCF_003073215.2. Classification (NCBI taxonomy): domain Eukaryota; kingdom Viridiplantae; phylum Streptophyta; class Magnoliopsida; order Poales; family Poaceae; genus Triticum; species Triticum urartu. Next base: position 6,403,904 of record NC_053026.1, on the reverse strand, counting down.
AAGGCCCCCATCCATTCAAATGATCACAAAGGTTAGCAACTTTGTCCTTTCATCTCTCATTGCTAGATTAGCTCTTGCAATGCTTTATATAGTGATTGATTTGTGAGTTTAGTAATTTGGGAGGAATTATATATATGTGCTAGATTAGCTCACCGCGGTCGGCGCGGGTGCGGTGGCCATGGGGGCCTCCCGGAAGCTTCTGCAAGGTCGAAGCAGGGACGGACGAGAGCGACGGCGGGCTTGTGCTCGGGCAACTTGTCTCGTCCGATGACGACTTGCGTTCTATGAGAGGAGGAGGGCATGGGGGAGGCCATGGACGGCGGTGAGCTCTGCCGGAGGGAGTTGGAGGTCGGGGCGGGAGGGCGAGTGGTTCTGACTTGGATTGGATCTGGGAGGGAGAAGGGGGCAGCGGCGGCTGGAGTGGGAGGGGAGTTAGGGTTTGGGTGGTTCGGCTGCGGGTGGGACGAGGGGTGAGAGGTGAGGGGGTGTGGGCCGTTGGATCTAGGAGTATCTGACGGTCTGCGATGCTTGATCTGCGTGACATGTCCCTAGGCCAATCAGAACGAAGTATAGGCTTTGATGATGTTATGACCATGTAAATTGGTCTTAATCGATTAACAATAAGTAAAGAACTACGATTCAGCCAGATGATTTTGTCTAGAAATGATCCGCCTAGCTAGCCGCCCTATCTGCGAATTGGCTATCGTTCGATCACATAAATATGTCACGACAGCCCCGAGCGTCAAAAAGTTTCAACGCGGCACCATTAACATGCCCACGAAGCTCCATTACAGCTCTCAACAGCGTGCTAAGAGCTCTAACGCAGCACCACGGTGCCCGATGAAGCTCCATTGCAGTCTCGGGGAGATCCAACGCAGCACCACAATGCCCGGCGGTAAGTTCCCTTCTCTTTTAATGACAATGTTTACGTATGGTTCCCTCAAATAACTAGAGGTAGTTTCATACTAGGTGGGATTTTTGTTGATTCACTACGAAGCGGGTCAAATTTTAACTATAGATGCCTCATAGTTTGTTCAAATGATCTCATATTGTGCACAAGGGTGCATCTTGGAATTCCAAACAATGTTGCCTAAGCGAGTTTTCATTTTCTTTGCACAGAAAAATCATTTTCCATTTTCCGAGTGCCCAAAATGAGTTTTTTTGTGAAGGACCTACCATATATTTGTTGCAAAATTGGACCGAATCAATTTTATAAAATACTAGGCCATATTTAATGCACAATTGGCAAAATGGTTGGGTGTCAAAAGCTTTGATCCATCTCTGGTGAAAAAGACAAATTTCCTCCGATTTAGTAGGAAGCGGGTCAAATTTGAACTGTAGCTGCCTCATAGTTTGCTATTTATTTTTTTCCAAAAATCATTTCTAGGTACATAAGTATCTATTTAACCAGAGAAACATCAAAAAAATTCCAAGATTCAACCACTATCTAGGAACGGTCAAGCCCGCCGTTTTGACCGCATTTTGAAACGGGCATAAAAATTCAAAACAAATCAAAAAAATTGGAAAACCTTCGCATTGTGTCATCATATGTGACCAAGTTTCCAGGAAAAATAAAAAACTTGTAATACAACAATTATTTTAAAAAAGTGTTCTCAGAAATGAGCTATCATGCGTGAAGATTCATGGCTTTCAAGCCAAATGATCAATCTTATGGCCACATTCATGGCATAGTTTGTTCAAATGATCTCATATTATGCACAAGGGTGCATCTTGAAATTCCAAACAATGTTGCCTAAGGGAGTTTTCATTTTCTTTGCACGGAAAATTCATTTTCCATTTTCCGAGTGCCCAAAATGAGTTTTTCTTGTGAAGGACCTACCATATATTTGTTGCAAAATTGGAACAAATCAATTTTATAAAATACTAGGCCATATTTAATGCACAATTGACAAAAAATTTGGGTGTCAAAAGTTTTGATCCATCTCTGGTGAAAAAGACAAATTTCCGCCGATTTAGTAGGAAGCGGGTCAAATTTGAACTGTAGCTGCCTGATAGTTTGCTATTTATTTTTTCCAAAAATCATTTCTAGGTACATAAGTATCTATTTAATCAGATAAACATCAAAAAAATTCCAAGATTCAACCACTAGCTAGGAACGGTCAAGCCCGCCGTTTTGACCGCATTTTGAAACGGGCATAAAAAATCAAAACAAATCAAAAAATTGGAAAACCTCCGCATTGTGTCATCATATGTGACCAAGCTTCCAGGAAAAATAAAAAACTTTTAATAAGACAATAATTTTAAAAAAAAGTGTTCTCGGAAATGAGCTATCATGCGTGAACATTCATGGCTTTCAAGCCAAATGATCAATCTTATGGCCACATTCATGGCATAGTTTGTTCAAATGATCTCATATTGTGCACAAGGGTGCATCTTGGAATTCCAAACAATGTTGCCTAAGGGAGTCTTCATTTTCTTTGCACGGAAAATTCATTTTCCATTTTCCGAGTGCCCAAAATGAGTTTTTCTTGTGAAGGACCTACCATATATTTGTTGCAAAATTGGACCAAATAAATTTTATAAAATACTAGGACATATTTAATGCAAAATTGACAAAATGGTTGGGTGTCAAAAGCTTTGATCCATCTCTGGTGAAAAAGACAAATTTTCGCCGATTCAGTAGGAAGCGGGTCAAATTTGAACTATAGCTGCCTCATAGTTTGCTATTTATTTTTTCCAAACACCATTTCTAGGTACATAAGTATCTATTTAATCAGAGAAACATCAAAAAAAATCCAAGATTCAACCACTAGCTAGGAACGGTCAAGCCCGTCGTTTTGACCGCATTTTGAAACGGGCATAAAAAATTCAAAAAATTTAAAAAATTGGAAAACCTTCGCATTGTGTCATTATATGTGACCAAGTTACCAGTAAAAATAATAAACTTGTAATACAAAAATTATTTTAAAAAAGTGTTCTCAGAAATGAGCTATCATGCGTGAAGATTCATGGCTTTCAAGCCAAACGATCAATCTTATGGCCACATTCATGGCATAGTTTGTTCAAATGATCTCATATTGTGCACTAGGGTGCATCTTGGAATTCCAAACAAGTTGCCTAAGGGAGTTTTCATTTTCTTTGCATGGAAAATTCATTTTCCATTTTTTGAGTGCCTGAAATGAGTTTTTTGTGAAGGACCTACCATGTATTTGTTGCAAAAGTGGACCTAATCAATTTTATAAAATACTAGGCCATATTTAATGCACAATTAACAAAGTGGTTGGGTTTCAAAAGTTTTGATCCACCTCTGGTGAAAAAGACAAATTTCCGCTGATTCAGTAGGAAGCGAGTCAAATTTGAACTGCAGCTACCTTATTGTTTGCTCTTTATTTTTCCCAAAAATCATTTATAGTTACATAAGTATCTATTTAAGCATAAATATATGGTTTTGTGGCGATACGTCGAGTTTTGGATGGTGGCCCAGGGCCCCAACTCCAAAGCACGTAAACTCGCATGCCCGCCGCGTGGTCACCGCGTGACCTTGGTGTTGACATGCATTCTGGGAGGCCTAGGCATGTCTAGTGGGTTGGGCACTCCCCGGGTAGGTTCTAGGAAGAAAATTACAATAGAAGAATCTCACGAGGAGACCGACCTATGTTCAAAGATGAATTAGTAGCCAAGTGTTTGATTAGCGGTACGGGAAATGCATGTGGCCAATGGGCGTGAGTTTTGGTTGAGAATGATCATCTACTAAGAGGAATGTCTTCAAAAAATTTCAGCTCAAAAGGAGGATCCTATGTGGTACTTGGTTTGCAAAGTACCACACTAGACAAAACTATGAATGTTGAAGCTGGGCTCAAAATAATGAATGGATTGAGCTGAAATTTGGTGGAGGATGGTTATTTGGGCATAGGAAATCACTGTAGAAAATTGATACCATTTGGACATGCCAAAGTGGTACTTCCTTCACAATGCTCTTCTCTGGACAGAAACTTGGGAAAATTAACGAGAGAAATTGGATGAATGAAATGAGCTCAAATTTTGTGTAGGTAAGTTACATAGGTATGGTCATGCGCTTGTAAATTTTCAGATCATTTGGGTAAGTCTAGCTAGTACTTACTTCACAATGCTTCTCTCGAGGTAGAAACTTTCGAAATTTCCCGAGAAAGATTTACCAGGAAAATGGAGCTGAATATTATCATGTGGTGATGATTTGGGTATGGAAGAGTGCCCAAAAAGTTTTAGGGTAATAGGAGGGGTCTAGATAACCCTTGCTCTGCAACGTGCCAATCTGGCCGTAAAATATAAATTGAACCTGGCCTCACATATATGATTTAAATGATCTGCAATTTGGAGGAGGGTGATAATTTGGGCATATGAAGGAACTATATAAATTTCATGTCATTTGGATATATAAAAAGGTACTTCCTTCACAATGCTTCTAGGTGGACAAAAACTTGGGAAATTTGCCGAGGAAGATTTGCTAGGAAAATGGAGCTAAATTTTGTCATGAGGCAATGATTTGGATAGGAAAAAGTGCCCAAAAATTTCGAGGGCAATCAAGAATATATAAATAGCACTTCCTTCATAAAGTCATGTTGTGAACAGAATAGGAAAATGAATATTATTGAATTATTTTTGAACTAGGAAAGGAAGGATTTTTACATATTTGACGAAGATATGACCCAAAGAATTTACGAGAATTTTTTGAGAATTTTGGGAATGACAGAAATATAGGTTGCTTCACAACCTAGGACAAAAATTGACACATGGACATGACACATAGGCAAAACTGATGAGGTGGCGCCAAGTCATACCAATCCACCACAATTTACAAGGTTATGACCATCTATATTGGTCATGATCAGCTAGAAATAAGGCAGTGGACTAGTGATGTCTGCTTTATGACCATTTCGTGTGAGGAAATTACGACCTTTGTGACCAAAATGGTCGATATGGTTTAGGGTTTGGAGCCCCCCGAACAGCTTTTGACCAATTGGTCTCAAATGGTCATAGATCTATGACCAATTCTTCCAGGGTCAGTAACAGAAGGTCACTAGTTGACATATTTCTTGTAGTGCGACGGGGCGACGCAGCGGCAGCGCGAGGGACGGTGCAGCCTCGGGGACGACCTGGAGCGGACAGCCTCGGTGCGGCGGTTGACCGCGGGCCATGGCACTACGGCCCGAAGGGGCGACGCAGCAGTAGCGTGCGAGGTGGTGCAACCACGGGAACGGTCTCGGGACGGCGGTGTGGACCACGTGACGTGGCACTACGACCCGAAGGGACGACGCAATGGCGGCGCAGATCGGTGCAGCCATGGGGAGAACCACAGGGTGGCGGCACTGCGGCCCAACGGGGCGACATAGCGGCAGCCCGTTGCTTGATCGGTGGTGGGGCGCGCTGAACTTGGGAACATGGCGGTGATGGCCGGTGCAGGGCGACAGGAGGGCCGACGCGGACGGCGACGGGAGGGCCGACGCGTGGACGGCGGCGGGCCCTGACGGGCTGCCTCAGCGTGCGTGGGTGTCGGGTCGGTGAAGAGGCCGGTCGGTCGTGCCGATGTCGGAGTAGAGGCGCATGGGGGTCGACGGCGGCAGCGGTGGGCGACGCAAACCGATCAAGATTAGATCGAAAAACTAAAAAGAAAAACGCCGATCAAAACGACCGGCAAGAGAGCGAAAAACCCGGAGCAAGGGCTCGGGAAAAAGACTCTCTAGGGCAGCCGGCCAACACGGCCGGCGGACGAACCCTAGGTACAGGCGGCGCGGCCCCCGGCGGTGGTCATGGAGGCCGACTGCACCGGGGGCGGCGCGCGGGTGCGAAAGCGGTGGCGGCTAGGGTTTAGAACGCGAAAACTGATACCATGTTAGAAGGGAGAGAGAGAGAGAGATTTGATGGAATATTTTGACGTATAAGTGTGTTACCTAGTCTCTTACATCAGATCGGTCTGATGGGTGAACTGGTTAGGTGCATAAACTTACAACCAAGAGGTTCAGGGTTTAAAACCCAGTAAACGCAATTAATAATTGCGGCCTGCCCCCGCTTTCGTTGCTCACGTCATATAGCTCCAAAGAAGAATAGACGTGAAGGGGAGTATTGGAGCATAATGTCGTCCGGCCCTCTCCCTTAGATCGGTCTTTTGGTTGCATTGGCTAGAGCATGCACTTCTACATGGTATTGGAGCTAAGAGGTATTAAGTTCAAGACTCGGTTGGCGCAATTAAATTGCAGCCCACTTTCGGTCCATGTTTAGGCCTAAGGGAGCCACACGTGAGGGGGGTGTTGACGTATAAATGTGTTACCTAGTCTCTTTTATCAGATCGATCTTTTGATTGCATTGGGTAGAGCATGCACTTCTACACTTCTCATTCAGCTCAAGACCAATTTTAACATAGTATCTTTTTTAAAAGCCCTAGCGTTGCTGCTTCAAATATCTTGAACCAAAGAATGCGAAGATCGACAAATATTTCACTTTTTTGGAAAAGGAGGATGCACCCCCGGTCTCTGCATCTGGGTGATGCATGCGGCGATTTTATTAACTATTCACAAAGACCTTACAAATTAATACATCAGTAAGCCCGAAGGCACCACCTAGACGACACATGTCACTACTCCTATCTCCTTGATGAAGGGGTGCCGAATGTCCGAGCCAAGTACCAAACAGACATCACACCAAAGTCTAACATCTAAAGCCGGATACCCCATCTAAGCCACAAAGCCGGGACTGGGTGACACACCGGTCCGGCGCACTCTCAGTGAGCACCACACGCGCATGCTGCAAGGGTCGTCACCTCCGTCTTCCATCGATCTATCCTCAAAGAAGATACTGACGCATCGACCTTGTCAGGTCGACGCCACCATGACGCCAGACATCGTCGTCCTCCTGTGCGAGTCCATCACCACACATCAGACGCCGAGCCTCCACTGCTCCACGTTGTCGAGATCCGCCGCCATGAATATCTAGAATGAAAAACCGCGCCACCGAAGATGTTGTCCACTGGTCCCTTGAGCCCGAGTGCACCTCCAAGAATGCCACCCCCAAGGGGTAATGACACAAGATTGCCGCCGTCATCCAATCAACTGATCTAGGGTTTCCCCCGGAGGTATTGGGTGGGGTTGGGGCCTTCACCTCGATGATGCCTTCATGAAGGAAACGGTGATATGGGCGTCGTCATCACTGGCTCCGGCCACCGACCAAAGACTAGGTTTTCACCCGGATCCGTCCCAAGAAATCCACCCGACAACATGTGCACCGTCTCGATCGCCTTCAAAGCCCCAGATCTAGCCACCTAGATCTGGCGACCAACCACAACAGCAGTGCCACCGTAGGAGTCCTGCTGCACCGGCCACTGCTAGAGTGTGACACCATTGGAGCCTGGGAGGTAGGCTCCCACCCAACCTCACCAATACCGGGAGAGCCTCCGAGATGGACCCTGCGCTCGTCACTATCTCTGATCCGAATCAATCCATAGCAAATACCACCAGATCGCCAGTGCAGATCCGCCTTGGACAGGGACTGCACCACGCCATGCCACCGCGGGAGCCTGAGCTTCACCCGCCGCCACCTTCCAGGGTCGCCGCCCCGGGATCCAGACAAAACATCGTCGCTGCACCGGCCACCGTGACCAAGGCCGCCATGACCAAGCGAATCCACCGAGTGGCCAGTGCCACTAGATCTTCCATGAAGCCTAGCAGCTCCGGCGCCTCCGCCTAGCACCATGGCGCCACCTTGCGCCGTCGCTGGAGGCGGACAGTCGCACCACCGCAACACAGATCAGGGAGGAACGCCCAGGTGCCACGGGGTGACCCGCCTCACCCAATTCGGCGCGGGAGGGAAGAGGGCCTCCGCCGCCGCCGTCAGCCACCCAGGGCTTCGCCCGACGACCTCCTCCAGCGGCGGCGGAGGGGAGGATGAGGATGCATGTGCCCGGTCGCCCTAGCCTCCCGAGCTGCCCTAGCGGGGGGCGACGCGGGGGTCCTATCTGTTTTCAGCCATCGGCAGATTCTTGGTCTTGGATGACTCGGCACTCCTCCCCTTTTCCCCCTTTTGTATATGGACGTGGATAGACAGCGCTCGTGCGCTCGATGAATCGTCTAGGCACACTTTCCATATAAAGCAAATATGGTTCGATCAGACATCCAGACATTAAAATTAGAAAAAAGCACCCAGTCCCCATGTCCATGTGCATCCTCCGCACCATGCTTTCTCAGACAAGATCCGTGTCCATTTATTTGGGATTTCAAAACTTTAAAAAGCTGTAACTTTTGATTCGAGTGTCAGTTTTCTGATCCGTTTTCACCACTGGGTTTCTCTTGACGAGTTCTTCAGAACTAGATTCCATATGTGTATGTTTCTATGAAACTTTTTTAGAGCAACTTTGGGTGCTACATAGGAAACTTTAGTACTATAAGAAAACAACTTATTAGTTTTCCTAATATGACTTCCTACCAATGGGAAGTCCTTACATAGTTGGCTACCATGACTATTAAGTTAACTAGATTCACCTCTAAGTTGCCTACCATAAAACTATGGTTCAAATTATAACTACTCGAGCAACGATGATGGACAACTTCCATAATACTATAGGCAACTGATTATCAATGTGATCCTGTTGGGCATCATTGGTAAGAAACTAGTTAACAATATCTATCACCCTTATAGCACCCATCATAGGCAACTAACTATTAATGACAGACAACTGAGCATCGACGATAGACAACTTTGTAGTATTCGAGGGAATTTAGAAACAACAACATACAAGTTTCAATGGAATGCAACCTGGAAGTAGTAGTGAGTAAGTTAGCAGAATGTTAAACAAAATTATCTAGAACACTAAATGTAGTTAAGTTGCCTTTTGTATAACTTGAGTTGTCTCTCGTAGAAGAAAAGTTGCTTAGGAAAAGTGATGTGATATTATCGACATCTGTTTTGAAGTTGTTCACTGTTGCTAACTAGTTACACATTGTTGACTACTGGTTTCTTTTAATGGAGGGAAGTTGTCTACCTTTTTAGCACTAATCCTAATTTGATCGACATTTTACATTGTAGGCAACTTCAAAGAAAACTAGGAGGATGTTTTACCGCCTTTTTAGAAAACATGGATACGATAATAGGACTGTGTATGCATAATATATGTTGTATGCACCTTCATAACATGAGTTGCTTTCTTTAGTGCCGAAGTTACCTCTGTGTAATGCCAAAGTTGCTTACAGTTGATGCTTAGTTGGCTATATATAATGAAAATTTTTCTAGCATGGTTTTTATGCTAGCTACAATATACTTGCTAGATAAATCCACTAGTACATGGGGCACAACAAAGTTGCTTCTGTTTAGCACTGAAGTTCCCTCATCTGGAACCAAAGTTGCTTTTGAAAAAATTCATTAAAACATGTCCATATGGGATCTAGTTCTGAAGATCTCGTCGCGAGAAACCTAATGGTGAAAACGAATCTTAATATTGACGCCCAGTTCACAAGTTATAGCTTTTCAAAAAAACTGAGATGAAATAAAGTAGTATAATGTTAGCACATGCATGCAACTAATCTTTACGGACCATCCATCATTAGATTATGCCCAAAATAACTATACATTACATGCGTGGACATTTTCCCCTGACGCATAGCTGTCAATTCAAATCAGACAGCCAACACGAGGGTGCGCCCGACACAGCAAGATAGCGCAGCTGCACTATTAAGTAATTAGGTTTGTATATTTGCTTGCTGAGGAACGCTCCCTCCCCGACAGCATAGTTGACGGAGATGTCAAAGGGCTCTCTCATCGTCTGCGGGGATTTGTGCCCGGTCTTGTAAGTCAACTCCGGCCATTGGAGGCCAGAAGAGAAGACGATGATCACGTATGTGTCGGGCACTTCGGTCAATTACTTCTTGGCCCAATCAGTTACTAAGCTTTGAAAATGTGTTGCCCAACTTCATCATAAAGAGAAAAAAATTGCTGTTGTTACATGATTGTATAAACCTTAAAAATCTTCTCACATAAAGTCATTCCATCTCCAAAAGCTACAATTGTGCTATTTGTGGTGAGAGTCAGGAGGAAACTCTTTCTTCATCTCTGCTGGAACTGTCCTTTGGCAGAAGACTGTTGGCAGAGTTTTCTTCCTAATAAGCGAAGGGAAATTTCTTTATGATGAAAGCCTGTGAGCAATGCAAGAACTGCCTAAAGCTATTGCTCTAGACATCATGATCAGATCATGGAATGCTAGAGAATATGAAACCAACGAAATGGTAATATCTTTCACGATGCCACTCCTTATGTGCAGAGTTGGATCATAATCTTCAAAGATGGCGTCAAGATCACAGAATTCGGAGCTAAACGTCAAAATGGACCCCATGTCAGGAATTAAATAGATCTCAGCCTCTAACGCTCCATGTAAGATGTAACTGACTTGCTTCTTTCTTATCTTAATGTAAATAACTAAATATCTTGTACATCAACGCTTTTTAACAAAAAAATACCATAGACCGATACAGGGTACAAAAAATAATTCTCCAATGAAGTGCGGATGACCGGAATCGATTTGGTGGTCAACTGCATAAGCGGTCTTCCAGGGCGCCCCTATGTCTCGCTTATAGTGAGATGCAAGGAACCCGAGGTGAAGGCAAGCGCCAGATGGGCCGGCACAGGTGCATGGGAAGCCACAACCTTGTTATTTTTCACTTTTTTTGTTTTTATTTTTTTACTTTTGTCTATACTTCCAAATATTCTAAATATACATATTAGGGAAAAAATCTACATAAAACATTTGGAAAATGCTAACCAAGCACTTGAACAATGTTAAAAGTATATAGAGAAAATGTTTCTCACGTGCACAAAAAATGCATACAAAAAATACAATGTGTATGAAAACAATTGATCATGTATTTCAAAAATGTTAATCAAGCATTTTGGAACAAGTATTTGAAAAAATTTAATCAGGCATTTGAAAATGTTAAAATGTGTATATAAAAGTGTTGGCCATGTATTAAAAAATTTAATTTTGTATTAAAAAATGTTAACCACGCATTTGAAAAAAATGTGCATAGAAAAAAGCTGAACATGTATTAAAGAAATCTTGTATTTAGAAGATGTTAATAAAGCATTTCTAAAATGTGTATAGCAACAATGTTGACCTTGTATTCAAATAATATTAAATTTTATTTTCAAAATGTTAAAAATGTATTAGAAAAATGTATTAGATATATATGCCAAAAATGTATAATGTGTATGGAAAAAATAGACATCAAAATATATCAATTTAAAAAGATGTTAATCATGTATTTTCAAAAGTGCTAAATGTGTATATAAAATGTGTCTGATGTATACAAAATATTTTGATTGTGTCAGGAAACAAAGAAACAAGAAGAACCGAAGAAAACCAAGAAAGAAACCAAACAAACAAAGGAAAAACGATGGAACCAAAGAAATAAGAAAAACAAAAGTAAAACTGAAAAAAAACAAGTGCAAAAGAATGAAAAACAGTGATACCAAGAAATAAACAAAAAAACAGATGAAAATCAAGAAGAAAAACTGAAGAAAGAAATGAAGAAACTAAGTGAAAACCAAGAAAGAAATAAGAAAATATCAAAGGACTACCAGTTGAAACCGATAAAGGAATAAAGAAAACCGGTAAAAAAAGAAAATTCGGAGAAAACCGAAAAACCAAAGAAAGAAACAAATCTATACTTCTCTACCTCTCTATCTCTAATCTCTAACTAATATTAAAGGACGGATCGTTTCTCCACTTTTTTTGGTTTACAGTGAGACCAGGTAATTTTTCGTCCGTCGGACCCAGACGCGCAGCTTTGAACAAAATACGAAAAATAAATCGAACTCCCGATCTAATGCTGTATACCAGCGAAGCCAACCATCCGAGCTAGCGACTTAATATAACTACAAGGCGGTCCAAAAGTTTTTTAAACCCTAACAACAGCAGCAAGTCCGTTTATTCGAGATTTTTTTAGATGGTACGTCGCTCGCATCCAGTCCCGATTAAAATTGGCAGTCGCTACTGCCTGGGCCGTAGCCCATAACCTGCACTATGGCCCAACTACCCTGAGAGACGGCCAATTAATGTCCATGTGTGAAACTTCACGTACTAAGCCAGCTCCAGGATGATTGGTACGTCGGCTACTTGGCTGTGTACGCCAAAAAAAAAACGGACGCCAGGAGTCCAAGGACGCTACAAAAAGGTCGATAGGTCTCACGCTTTCTCAAATATAAGATGGGAAATTAAGTCGAACAAGGACGCTACTACAAAGGCCAACTATATATCCAATTAATTAACTCGTACGTGAACATCAGTTCCGTGCAAAATATGGATTTCTTCCATCAGTGGAATAAAGCAAAAATCATATCCTTCCATGGAAAATATGAATTATTTCCATGACTGGAATAAAGCAAAAATGCCAAAGCAATTGGTCAAAAATGCCAAAACTACGGTACAATTGGAAGGGGAGGGTGTCTTGGCGAGACGCGGGAGAGAAACAAGTTGGCTTTGCTTGCTGTTGTTAGTTGTTACAATAGATTATGTATTTAATGTTTTGTTAATTTGGTAATGTTATTTTTTAAAAATTACTTATAAATTTTGGATTGGAAGGCAGAGGAGGTCAAAATCTTTTAATAATGTTATTTTTCCAAATTTAATTTATATTTCAGAATGGAGTAATAATTTAAACTTGACGTGGTTCATCCTAATCCATTGACCTGGGACCACATCACATGGTCTAAACTAGGGTCTTGAAAAACTCTACCTTCAATCAATCCAATGTTTGACATGTCAGAATTATAGGACGTAGATCTGTGGTCTGTGGATGGTCTTGAGCATGCTTATCAAGCTATGAGGTGTGCTATTTTTTATGTCCCGTTGCAATGCACGGGCATGTTTATGACTAGTACTAATAAAGTACTGAGCGTTTCTACCCATCTGTCGTATTTTTTTTTAAACAGATGTTTTCTTTAAGTAATCCGCAGTCCAGCGTTTAGTGCCCTGTCCTTCCTGTATCTATATTGGTCTTTGGCCCAACACCAGTAGCCACTGTCTCGAGCGCTTGAGCACTGGTTAGTGCCCCGCGTTCAATCATAGGCCTAGTTCGCTCTATTTTCAGCCCTTTTATGTACCTAGCCTTTATTATATATGGAGAATATGTTAAACATGATCCTGCTATAATTTTGCAATTGTAATTTGGACTAAAATAATTTGTATATGTAATTTGACCCAAAAATGCATAGTTTCTAACTGTGCTATTATTTTGTTCCTAATAACCACTTTAAAATTATGTTTAAGGCATAACATGTCAGGACCCCGATTTTAAGTCACACCGATCTAGCATGTAACACATTATATCACTTTGCAGCCTCACACACGGTATTCCCACGGGTGCCACCTTATCTGGCCCGGAACCGTTTGCGCCTTTTGGCTCACGTATATAATAGTGTCGCTAGCATTCATATGACAGAGAATCCGGGCAGACATGACTAGTTGTAAACCCAAAGTGGCGCTAAGTCACAGAGACAGGCATAGATGACCCAGCAATGAACGTGTCGGTCATCAGCGAGTGAATTCGGGCTGTAGCAACTGGGCTAGCAGGACTCCGGAAATCCGGGCTGTACCAGGCTAACAGGACTCCAAAGGACACCGCGTGACATTTTTCCCAAAGGGACAGACACATGATCGAAGAAGGACACATGCCGACCAGGGCCGTACTTAAGAATCTGGGGGCCCGGTGCAAAATTTGAGATTAGGCCTTTACATGGAAATACTAATTAAGTATTTATTAACCAGAAGTAATAGGGTTCAAACTCCACGGAAACCGAAATTCAAACATTTTTCCTTCAAATTTTATGTTTCAAAGAATACACACATACCTATCGATGTATATTACTTTTTGCAAAGTTTAATGCCAAAATATGTTTTATGCAGGTACACAAAAATAACCAAATTATGTATTTCTTGCACATACTATCCACTATAAAGTAGTACATACAAGATTTGTTTTTTGTACAACTCATACCAAAATGTATTTCACAATGAAATGTTTACACAAATCTACAAGTACTTGTGTGTTTATATTCTGTTTTTTTAACTTTAAAAATGTCGATGTTTGAAAAAATAAATAAATGTGGAGCCTGAGAGCTAAAAAGGCTCACTCATTTATTAGCATACAATAAACATAATCTTCTGAGTAATAACACAAGAGCGATGGATGATGGGAAGAAAAACTAAATAGATGACAGCAGAGCGTATGAATCCATTTCTTACCTCAAATATCTCTAAAGAATTTGCAAAGTGATTCGCTGAAATGAGAACAGAGAAGATGTCCCTTTGGATTATGATGCATGCGAAATTTTCTAATTAAACTTATCGTTGATTAATATCACTAACTACTACGTACTATTAGAGAGAGAGGATGGGTACTGGTTGGCGTTGGAAGCTGGAAGGTTCCACTGGACGTTATACATTCCTTCACTGTCCTCTTGATTAACGGTGTTAGTTGCTATTTAAGATAAATTTGGGGGCCCTAAAATTTTACGGGGCCCTGTGCCGTTGCACATCCTGCACCTGCTTGTGGTACGGGGCTGATGCCGACCAGTCTAAGTGTTCCGGAGTAGTAGCAACTGGGCTAACAGGATTCCGGTAAACTGGGCTGTAGCAGACTACCATGACTCAGTGGAAGCACTAGACTACAATTCCCCATAAAAGAGGCTACCAAGGATAACAACTAGGTTGTCGGATCCCACACATACCAAGCATTTCAATCATACACACAATATGCTCGATGTGTGCAAATACAATATGGCATCACAACAAAACTCTACGACTCAAAGTATTTATTCAATAGGCTCTGAGGAGCGAGATATTACAAACATGGATCTCATGACCCAACATTCAGAGCATACAAGTCAAAGCACATGCGGAAGCTTAACATGTCTGAGTACAGACATCTACAAATGAAAAAGGCTGAGAAGCCTGACTATCTACCAGATCCTGCCAAGGGCACAAGATCGTAGCTGAGGTATCAAGCTAAACGTCGAAGTACACGCGGAACTACTAGCAAGACTGAAGTCTCTCTGCAAAAACATAAATTAAGCAAACGTGAGTACAAATGTACTCAGCAAGACTTACATCAGAACTAGCTACATATGCATCAGTATCAACAAAGGGGGTGGTGGAGTTTAACTGCAGCAAGCCAGCTTTGACTCGGTGGCTAACCTGAACTATGGTTGCAAGTAACTCTTTTGAGGTGGCGCACACGAGTCCACATCTTCACCAATCAATACACCATTATGGATCCGCTCCCGTCTCCTTACGAGAACGCCATCCATAGCACTCACGCTTATCTTGCGTATTTTAGAGTATCTACTTTCACTTGTCTATGAACTGTTATAGGCAACCTAGAAGTCCTTTACCGCGGACGCGGCTATTCGAATAGATCATTTATAACCCTGCAGGAGTGTACTTCTTTCATACATGTTTCCACCACTTAGCGTCTGCACACGACATGTGCTCGGCAAACTTCAAGCGAAAGCCGGCGTGGGTGTAGACCATGACCTAACTAACCACACAAGTCTCTAGTCCAGGTTTATCGCCTATTCAGGTTTCATCCGTGAGGAGATCCGGCCGGGGTTTCGCTCACAGCCCCAAATGATGTGTGCAGGGTTCCCGAGGCACCAAACGGGTGCCGGTACACCGTGCCACGGTGTATCTACCGCATCATAGCCCACCCCTAGGGTCAACGCTACGCACGACCTCCAATGCATATCCTACAAACACCAGAAACTAGTTGCAACTCCTGGACAGAGGACATGGGCGGCTAATAAGTCAAGTGGGGTCATATTTCAGGGCCCAACGTGTGGTAGTAGCTGTTCATGGATCACAAACACAGAACTCAGTTCCTAAGGACGCCTTCAATGAGACAACCGACCATGTACTCCTACATGGCCTCTCACCGCTACCTTTACCAAATCGTGTTCACACACTTAGCTCACACACAGTAGGACATGTTCATCACCATTCCAAATCATCCCCGATGAATCAGACCTGACTCAACTCTAAGCAGTAGCAGGCATGAAAAACAAGCATGAATGAGTAGGCACATCAGGGCTCAAACTACTCCTACTCATGCTAGTGGGTTTCATCTATTTACTGTGGCAATGACAGGTCATGCAGAGAAAATGGTTCAACTACCGCAGCATGTAACAGTTGAATCGTTGTTGTCCTAATGCAGTAAAAGAGAGTAGGAGCGAGAGAGTGGGATTGTATCGGAATGAACAATGGGGTTTTGCTTGCCTGGCACTTCTAAAGATAGTATAGCTCTTCATCGGTGTCATCGATCACGTCGTCGGAACACGTCTATCGAGAGGGAACAACCATCGAGAAACAAAGAAGAAACACAATCAATGTCATGCAACAATATGATGCATGAATGTGACATGGCAATATGTTGTTGATTGGCCTAATGCAACTAGCAACAAGTTAAATGGAGTTGGTTTGAACACTAGGTTCAAATTCAAACTCCATATGTGCTTTCTTAAATGCCATTTAATTGAATTGTCCTAAACAGAGGACATAAGTTGCTCTAACATGCATGCAAATGCCATAAACAGATTCTTTGGATTTTTCTGATCATTTTTCATATATAAATTATTTCCATTGGAGTTATAGATTATTTTCTATGGATTTTTTAAGTTTAAGTCATTTTCTGAAATTTTTGGTTATTTCAAAAATAAACTAATTCCAGAAAAGATTAACTACGTCAGCATGACGTTAGCAAGTCAACAGGGTTGGTCCAGGTCAAACCTGACCAGTGGTCCCACTGGTCAGTCTCATAGTGCTGGCTCGTGTCACAGACAGGTGGGACCGGTCCACGGACACGTCAGCAAGGTCAATGCTGGCGTGTGGGCCCCCCGTGTTTGATTAAATCTAATTAAACTTAACCCGAGGTTATTTAGTCGGTGGGTCCCTATTGTCAGTGGCTGAGGTGATTGAACTAAATGTGATTAGGCCATAATTACGACGCCACATCAGCACCACCGGAGTGTAAACGCCGGCGACCAAATCCGCGGTGGAGGGCATCGAGAAAGCGCTATGGGCGGGGGTTTGGCGTGCTGAGGGCACCAGGGCATAGCCCGGGCTCGTCCGCATCCAGGGGAGCAAGCGGGAGGCTGCGGGGACGCCGGAGCTCGCCGGAAACAAGCTCAGGGCGGCGACTGAAGCACGGCCAGGTGCGCGCACGGGGCTGCAGTGCATGACAGGAGCTGCGGGCGGCGGCCAAAGCACGGCCAGGTGTGCGCGCGGGGCTGCAGTGCATGGCAGGAGCTGCGGGCGGCGGCGTTGGCCTTCTGGGAGGCTGCTGAGCGCGGGAACACGCGCGGGCGCGAGCTGCGGTGGCCCTGGCCATGGTGGCGACATGAAACGGTGGCAAGGAGCTACGGCCATGGCGGGGAACGGAGCTAGAGCGCGCATAAACGAGGGGGAGAAGAGAGGTTCGAAGCAGGATCTCACAGCGGATCCAGCGGCGTGTTCTGTGGGCTCGTGGAAGGACGTGTGGCGACGGGGCGTTGACAGCGATCTCAGGCGGCCTGCGATGAAGAAGACGGCGGTGACGGGTCCGCGGGGCGTCCGGCGTCTTGTGGCTTGACGGAGAGGTAGCAAGCGACGTGGCGGAGCTTCTGGGCGCATTGGCGAGGCGTGGGGTGGCCGGTGGCCGCGGTGGTGCTCGGCGGCGCGCTGCGGTGCGCTCGGGCGTGAGAGAGAGGAATCCAGGGAAGGGGGTGAGAGCGAGGAAGAGTGAGAGAGAGACGCAGGGAGGTGCGTGGCGCCATATGGAGTCGTCCAGGGCGTCGGCAGAAGCAGGAGGTGGCCGTCAGTGGCCGCGAGCGTGCTAGTGCACCGCGGGCACACGCCCTCGTGCCCACTGGCACGAGGTTGAGGACGACTGGCGCCAGCAAGTGGACTGGGCCGGCATAGTGCCAGGCCGGCTGGGCTGGACAGGTAAGCCAGGTGAGTTTCTAACCCTTTTCTATTTTTGTTTCTTTTTCTATTTCTGTAATTTGTTTTGGCTTTAATAAAAATGCCAGAGCATTATCAAAAACCCTGAAAATATTTGTAGGCTCTGTTTGGATTATTTCCAACAGCCATCATTTACTTTCAAGATCATTTGGACATTTAAAATTATTTGTAGCATTTAAATGTCCAAGAAAAAATAATGTATGATTTAATTCAATAACCCAGAATGTCCTAAAAAAGTGTGCATCATTTTTGGCAGAGGTTCTGGACCAAAACAAAAATGATGAACATTTATGAGGGGCATTTTGTGTTCATTGAAAAGATTTAACTTGGCCCTAGTTGAAATTCATTTGGTGCTAGGGTTTCAACAATCTCCATTTCAACTTCCAAAGAAATTTAGACATGATGCATGGATACTTGTGCAACTATTTGCAGTCAAATTCTAGGGTTGTGACATAACATTAATTAACCTAATTAATTGCTATGGTGTATTAAGTCATAGGTATGTTTTTATGGCAGCTCGCTGGCGAACGCGGGCAGCTGCCCCAAGTTGTTGGGTACTGTCACTGGCTTGATATATTAGGCTGGTCGTAATGGGAATATCATAAGCAATATCATGCATGCCAAGTAGACTTTTTGAATGATGTGGCACACAATTAAATTAGGAAAAAGAGGATGTGGTATCATATCATGATACCATATCATATTAAATGTTGTACTATCTTGTGTTATGCATGACAATTAATAAGGCAATCTATAAGATACTAAATTATGATACTATGCATTACGGAGGTAGTATCATATTATTTTGTTTTTCTTTTATTTTTTCTTATGCATGATACTAGTATATGATACTTTCCATTACAACCAGCCTTAAATGAAGTATGTTAGTGCGGCCTGCATTGCACCGTCCAGATGTGTGTGTGTGTCTATTAGAAAAAAAACATTATCATAATGGTGAATAAGTATTAAAAAATGTTGAACAAGAATTTTAAAAAATATTAAACAAGTATTTGGAAATGTTGAATAAGTATTATAAATGTTAAACAAATATTTAAAAATGTTGAACAAGTATTTTAAAATATTGAGTAAGTATTATGATGTTGAACAAGTATTTGAAAAATGTGAATATTCGTTCGGACAATGTTGAATGTGTATACGAAAACATGTTGATCACTTGTTAATCATTTTTGACATATACGAAAATGTTGAGTGAAAAAAACATAAGAAAAAAAGAAAAAGAAAAATAGAGAAGAAAAAAGAAATCCAAAAAATGGACAAGATAAATAAAAACCAAACAAGATAAATAGTCGCAGAGCGAATCAACCTGTGGTTGAGTTGGTTAGGTGGACAGTGGTATCTCCAACCCACCAGGGTTCAAATCCTGGTGCTCGCATTATTCCTGGATTTATTTCAGGATTTCCGGCGATACGCTTTTAGTGGGAGGAGACGTTCCCGTCGACGACGAGGCGCCTACGGTGACTTCGTAAATCTCAAGATGATATGCCGGCTCAGTCTTTCGGAGGTGCTCATAATGGTAGGGTGTGCGTGTGTGCGTTCATAGGGGTGAGTGTATACGCGTGTATATGAGCGCTTGTGTCTACTAATGCTAAAAAAAAGATAAATAGTCGCAGCGGGTTTTCAACGGGTCGGCTTTCCATTAGACGTTGATTTTGCTTAATGGTCTGCCACCAAACCGGGCCTAACTATTACAGCAGAAAGCAGTCGGTCCAGTTGCTCAGCAGGAAAAACAAGACGAGCCGACGCACAGCATGAGAGAGCGAGACGCCGCCGGTTGCTTCGCACGGCCGCGTCGCCGCCGACGACGCTGCCGGCGACCAGGAGGCAGGACGCCGTACCGCCTCGCTACCGGCTACTACAAGGCAAGGTCAGCGCGCCATTCCTCCAGCTAGTTAGTTTCTTTCTCACAATACGTACGGAGATCGATGGGAGGGCGAAACCCTAGCACTATATCTCTTTTCCCCACCCAACTGTAAGTAAATCCCAGTACATATCCATACATGCGTGCTTCGGATGATTCCATCGGTCAAAGCCCTAGGTTGCTATATACTACCCCTCAGTCCCACAATATAAGATGTTTTTACAAGTCATGTTAGCTTTGCCTGTAGAGCACCATCTTTTTCCTCTTGCTGCTCATCAACATCAAGCACAGCGTTTCTTGACCACCACATATGTATTTTCCGTTTTTCTTTCTCTACTTTTCTTTTTCCTTCTTTTTTCTGGAAATCGATGTAAGTGTAACCAAACTGCTCGATGACGGTAATCCTTTTTGATACTCCCTCCGGTCCTTTTTAGTTCGCATATAAGATTTGACTGAAGTCAAGCCTCGTAAAGTTTGACCAGTTTTGTCGAAAAAAGTGTCAACATTCACAATCTGAAATCAATACCACTAGATGTGTCATGACTTCAAGTTTCATATTATATAATTTTAGCATGGCAGATGTTGATATTTTTTCATATAAAAACGGTCAAACTTTGTGAAGTTTGACTTCAGAGAATTCTAATAAGCAGAGTAAAAAGGACCGGAGGGAGTATCTTAAGACTTGCTGGATTCCTGAATAGGCCTAGATCGTGTTTGGGTGTCCTTGGGTTTTCGCCCCATGGTAAGCTGCTCGATGACGAGTGCTTGCCTTGGGTTTTCCAAGGATGCGTTGAACTCGCGTTCCCCTTTCTAGTCTCCTTAGTAGTTTCAGTATGAGAACTTTGTATTTTCGTTATGTCAAAGTAATGGAAAGGGGTTACGCCCGGTTCAAAAAAAGTGTAACCAAACTGAGTTTCTTAGTTTGGTGCTGTACGAGGTTAATTTTATTAAGGTGGTCATCTTATTTCTGGAGTCTACTCTAAACTGGTAGGCAAGTCTGTTTAATACTCCCTCCGTCCCATATAATATAAGAAGTGTAAAAAACATTCTTATATTATGGGACGGAGGGAGTAATTTGTACCATGCTAGCTATCCGGTCCCATCAAATAAACTTCCTTTTTTTTCTTGAAGAGCGAAAGGATTCGTAGAATTCCTTGTACTGTTTTAAGGATTATTCATGATTTTTTAGCCCACAAAATAAAGGTGACGAGTTTGTAGATACGTGGTATTCATATCATGTTTTTGGATAAATCGTCCCATGAATGGAACCGGGTCATCTCTCTTTGTGTTTGTAACTTCTAACATGTCTCTGCGGAGTGTACATCTGTGATTTTGACTATTGATTTATTGCCCTGTGCTGGATACATGCAGCTGGCTGTTTGATGAGATGTCGGAACTAGCTTCAATCCCCTGCACTTCCAAGAGGGCGCGAGGCACCAGTGACGGTGTCGACAGGCTCAGCAGCCTTCCAGACGAGCTGCTACACTGCGTGATGTCCTTCCTGCCGATGCCGGAGGCCGTGCGCACAAGTCTGCTCTCGCCAAGGTGGCGTAATCTCTGGGCCTCTGCGCCATACATCCGCATCGACCACCAGGACTTTATGGATGACGACAAGCTGGAGAAATTCGGGGACCGCCTGCTGCGCATGCGCGATGGAACTACTTCCTTGGATAAAGCCTGGATCTCTGTGCACCATGCTGTTGATACGACCATGTGTTGTGACTGGATTCGTCATGCCATCATGCACAAAGTTCGTCTCCTTCATGTTTCTGCATCTGCCCTTTTGGATAGCACAGCCATGTTTCCTTCACAGCACCTCAAAACAGTCAGGCTCCAATATAACTTGTTGAGACATGGGTTCTTTAGGCCACTGAACTGTGACTGCCCAGTGCTTGAGCATTTAGAGCTGGAGCATTGTGGTTTGTGGGACCTGAAGGAGATATCATCGAGGTCACTCAAGGTTCTACGTATCATTGGTTGCCATATCTTTGGTGGTCTCGTGATTTGTGCTAGCAACCTTACCCATGTCTCTATCGTTGACCCAATGTGTGATCCTGGTGCTATAGTAACTAGGGATCTGTCTTCTCTAGTAACAGCCTCGGTTAGTCTAACATCTAGGTTTCATTATTATAAGCGAAACACAATAGCGGATCATCGTCTACTTGATGGCCTCTCACATGCCACCACCTTGGAGTTGCATGCACCATTACCTGAGGTACAAACTAGTTCTTCTTTTCATCATATTTGCTTCCTTAGTTAGATTTTGTTATATAGTTGCTTCTCGGATTTAAATTCAGAGGATCTTTGCGTTTTGAGCTTACTTGTTTCTGTCTTATGTGCTGGTCTTATTTTAACAAGCTAGCATGGAAATATCGAGTAATCAAACTATTAACCTCACTGTCTTTGATCATTTCGATTTTACCTCTGATATATATGAAGGTCTCATTCGAGAGGAGTTTGAGGACATGCCCTATGTTCAGCAACCTGACAAGCCTGGTGCTGGGTGAGTGGTGCATTGCTGCTGACTTCTACCCGCTGCTTCGCATTCTCCAGCGCTCGTGCAAGCTGAAGGAGCTAAAACTTAAGCTCACAATGGTATACTTGCTCAAAACTATGTATGTACAGTTATACACCAGTTGATCTGCTAGGGTAGTAGAACCTCTGACCAATAATATGTTGCGATTATGCAGGAGGAATTTAGTACATGCAAGGATTCTGAATCTGCTCTGTCGTCAACCAGGGGAGCACCGCTGTCGGGCTCAGGCAGACACCCTTGCATCGAGAGGGTCAAAATCTACTGCCATGAAGATGATCCAAGGGCCAGCTCGTTGGTGCAGGTGTTGCAGCCGGTTGTTGGCGATGTGAAAATCAGCATCGAGCATCACTGATCTATGGTAATCAAGACCTTGTTTTTGTTTGGGGGACCTGCAACCCTTGGCCAGTGCTGAGTTAATGTGTGGAGACAAGATTGCTTTGGAGACGCTGGCGTTAATGACACAAGGGCATGCTTTAGACAATGGGTGTGAATGTGGTCGAATTTTGCTATAATCCACATGTGATGGTTAATCTGAGTAGTGTCATTTGCATGATGGATTATGAGCTAGTTCTTTGAAAACGCTATGTAATGTTTTAGATAATGGGTGTGAATGTGTGATCGAATTTCGCTATCCACATGTGATGATTGATCCGAGCTAATTCGTCATCGTAGACTAGTTGTGTCATTTGCATGATGGATTTCGAGCTAATTCTTTGAAAATGTTATGTGTATTTGTACATATAGCAGTGTTTTAGCTAAATACTGGATTGCTATCTTTGTTTGCGTGCTGAGAAAGTGGGAAGGTCACAGAAGCCGATGAAAATGCGGTTGGTGAACTGCAGTGGCATCACAGCCTTTCTCATGATTTGCTTTCTATTTGTGATGTTGGCACAACTCATTTGTTTCAAAGTAGATTGTGTGAAGAATCATTTAGGAAACTGTGTGAAGGATCTAGATGCACTGTGTTCTCGTTGTTTCATTCAGCTCAAGACCAATTTTAACATGACTTTCTTCTTCAAACCCCTAGCTGCTGCTGCTGCTGTTTCGGATATTTGGAACCAAGGAATGCAAAGACCTTTGATAATGTTTCACCTAGCAAGGCTTCTTGGTTTGGCAATTTTTCAAAAGAGATCTCTTGTCTTTTCTTTCGGGTTGCCGTGCGCCCCTTTCTTTTGCACTTATTGGTTTTAATATTTTTATAGGGAGACTACACGATAATAGTATAATAATAACTAATAAGATAGGTTAGGTTCACCTTATCCAGACTCTTGTAAGCTTTTAGAAGACAAGCCACATACCATTGTCAAGTTTCTTTCTTCCTACATATGTATATATAAATAACAAAAGAAGAGAATGTTTGGCCATGCATGAACACTAGCCACTAGGGGTGGGTATATATCAGCGCCAGCATCTGGTTCTTGACGATACCCATGCACATCTCAATCTCTCTGAAGATGGGGACGTTCTGCGAGCTGCACGGTTGCAGCCGCGACAGCGCCGAGTCGAGGATGTGCGCCACTTCCGCAGGGTGATACTGCTTCTCGGTGCAATTCTGATGCATCAAAAAAGATGGCCCGTTACATTACAACTCGTAAGATGACCCCGGAAACATTGTGACTGAAGAAAGAATTCGTAAGATCTCTAAAGATTGATCTACTTACCTGTATCATCAGGATGGTCGCTAAACAGGACGAAATCGGCTCCGATGGGAACTGGGCTTCGGAGTCGCTGCCGTTGGGCAATACTCTTGGACTGAAATGTTATTAGTTGCTGCAGCAGGGTCAAAGCGGCCCGAGGCGCTGTTATCTGAATTCGCCTGCCCCGAATCGGGTGGTATCCGTCTTATGCCTAGTATGCTACAACCAGTGCCGGTGCCACGGAGGTTCAGATTGTCTAGTGCTTCCCCTATTTTGGCAAAAGCATTCTCTCCTTCACTTACTTTGCACGTTGCCTAGTTAAACAAAAAAGAGGCACAAAGCAAACATGTATATACATTAAAACAAAAGAGGCACAAATTGCAGTAAAAGTACTTATCTTTGATCAATAATCCTTTTATGACAATTTAGAATGCACATACGGATATAAATATCTGTATATTATTGTCTAAAAAGATACACTTGCCATGCTTCTTTTATTTAGCAAATATAATACAGTACAAACTTGTGGTCAAAACTGTGTTCTGGACACTATGTTGGTGTCCAAACCAACACTTCTTTGTGAATGGAGGACTAAGCAATTGGTAAAGATTGAAGATTCCCAGCAAGAAAAAAATTTGACAGCACCAAAAGTCAGAGGTGTACTTGGTCTAAGCATACTCAAATGTAAAGAGTAAAACATAAGGAACGAAAACATAACACATAAATGTATTCTCCTAGTTTCTCAGTTCAGCACTAAAATAATGATTCTCCTAGCTTTTTGGTTCATCCACACGGACATACCATCACTAACAAATGAAGAGGATCGGTTTAGTGAAACCATGCATTGCGGAGTAGAATCCAAGAAATCAAAACAATCAGCAGGAAACGTTTTAAACCAGAAGAGATAAAATAAAGCATGCCAACAAAATGGTCTAAAAAGAAGCTAGATAGATATTGGTTACCATCACAAACTCAATACCCAGCTCCGGCCGACCAAATTGAACCCGACAGCGATTGCGGTCGACAGTCAAAACACTCCCATCATGAAGTTCTCTTGTTTTGGGATGACAGGCTATAACACGCTGCCCAACTGCTAAGGGCCGAGCAAGAACAGTTGGTAGACCTTCTCGAACACCAGACTGAAGTCCAGCATAGTGTTGTCTGACTGACTCACGATACTGAGAAAGCTTTTCCCTCTCCTCTTGTAAAAACTGCTTTGACAATCGACGTAGCTTTCCAAGAGAACTGCAAAACTGTAGACTTGGAAAAACAAACAAAGCAAAAGCAAACAAAGCAATTGCAAAACACCATGCAGTTTTTTTTTTTGAAAAGGGGGTCAAGCCCCGGCCTCTGCATCAGAACGATGCATACGGCCATATTATTGATAAGCAAAAGGTTCAACAAAAGTCTTCAGGTTTCAAAAATAAAGAAGCTCACAAAGAGCAAAAGCAAAATAACAGGATAACCACAACCCGCGGGCAAAAAGATAAGATAGGAAACTAAACACATATCCTATTACATGACCGTCATTCAAACCGGTTGAAGATATCCCGTGCTACCGTCTCCCATCAGATAGATTCGGTAACCAAACGCTCCCTGGCCTCCGTCGAGTGAGTAGCGACCACATACGGATCAGTTTAGTGGTCCGGAAGATAACCTGCAAGAAATGAATTTTTGTTGTTCTGTTAAAAACCAAATCGTTTCTGCAGTTCCAGACTGCCCATAATAAAGCACATACTCCTACACGGATATGTGTCGCTGTTTCGAATCTATACCATCTAACCACGTCCCAAATAATGTGTTGATAGTATTCGGAGAAGTAATACTAAATGCTAAGTGGACTGACCGCCACAATTTTTTTTGCCAATGGGCAATCAAGAAAGAGGTGTTTGATGGATTCGTCCTTATCACAGAAACTACATTTTGTAGATCCTGTCCAATTGTGTTTTGCCAAATTGTCCTTAGTTAGAATGACTTGTTTATGGACAAACCACATAAATACTTTGATTTTTAAAGGCACTTTGACTTTCCAAACATGTTTCGAACGAGAAACAGAGCTAGAGTTGATGACATCCAAATACATGGATTTAACCGAAAACTCTCCATTCTTTGTTAGCTTCCAGCGCAACTGGTCGGGTTGTTGAGAAAGGTGAATATCCATCAATCTTCTCACAAGATGTATCCAAGCTTCCCAACGGTTTCCCGCTAGCGTCCTTCTGAATTGAATATTCAGAGGATTGGACTGTAATACTGTTGCAACGTAAGCGTCTCTTCGCTGTGCAATATTATAGAGAGAAGGATATTGGAGTGCAAGGGGTGTCTCCCCTAGCCATGTATCCTCCCAGAATCTCGCGGTAGTACCATTTCCAACTACAAATTTTATCCTGTTGAAAAAGACAGATTTTGCTCTCATCGGTCCTTTCCAAAAAGGCGAATCAGTCGGCCTCACCATCGCCTGGGATAGTGTTTTGGATTGAAGGTACTTGTTCCGCAGAATCTACTTGATAGGCTTCCATGCTGTATCATCCAAACATTGACCTCATCATTTTATTGGATATGTTCATGATTTTGTATAGCAGGCTTGATTATGCAGTCACCCTTTGTTATCGCACCCTCTTAATTAGTTTATGTGATTAGTTTATGTGCCCCCCCCCCCCCCCCCATGTTATAGCCATGTGTACACGCCACACCCTTATTTGACTTTGTACTACATCTATTATTTATTTTTTGTACACCTGCTGCACGTCAATGCTCAGCGACCTTATTATAAGTGTGTACACTAAGGGTTTGCTGCCGTTGTGGTTCATGGAGTAAAGGAATCGAAACATACCCTTTTGTGCTTCTGATTCAGGTTCGCTCTGATCTCTATCCATCTCTGCTTTGTGCACTTGGTCAGCTAGTTAGCGATCTGCATAGTTCAACTCAAATGAAACTGGCACCCGATTATGCTATCTATTACTCCCTCCGTTCCAATTACTCGTCGTGGTTTTAGTTCAATTACTCGCCGTGGTTTTAGTTCAAATTTGAACAAAAACCACGACGAGTAATTTAGAACGGAGGAAGTACGTGCTATAAATGTTTCCTAGCTAAGCTATTTGTTTCTCAAGAGTTTTGTCCCGTTCTCCGTTAGAGAGAAGAAAATCCCTAGGCGCCGTCGACCGGGTTCATCGTTTCCGTTGGTTCCCCTCTCCTCCCGCAGCTTATCTGGCTTCCGGAGGTGAGGAAAACTACGGATCAACGCTCGGAGTCCAGTTTGCTTTCCATCTATGTCTGATTTTTGGGTCCTTAACGGCAAAGTCTCAACTGTGGAGGTGGAGTCATATACAGAATAAAAGTCACATGGTTCTATCCTCCCTCTGGTCTGGTGTGGCTCTCGTGGATGCATGTGACCTATGCTGGGCAACAATGGTGTTTTGGTCCTATGGATCGACAACTCCCTTCTCGCCGACATGTTGATTTTTTTTTTTTTCTTCCGACATTCTTTCCCAATAGTACAACGACAAAGAAGCATTTCGGCAACATCTCTTGCAAGGGGTGTGCTGCCAGCCATAGTGTGTACAGTGATCTTAGGTGCTCATTTGTTGGGGGCTGCGGCTGATACGAGTTGTTCTTTCAAACCTGTGAGGTTAGTACAACTTGTGCATGTTTGGTCTTCTGCAGTTTCTTCACTAGATGTATAGAGAGAAGTAGAGATGCAAGGGAGGATGGATCCAGAGTCAATGAGTACAGAGGACTTTGATGTAGCATTATCTTTTATCTTGGCCTATTATTGCTTTGTTTTTGTTTGATCTTTTGTTGTAATGTGTCCGGTAGAATACTTTTTTGACCAATCCAGGAAAGTTTCATACTTCATTGACAACCATATTTGAAAATACAGTAGAATACGCTTTCAGCCCATTTTTTGTCAAATTTTGACCAAAAAAATTAAAGTGTCCACAGAAAATTGAAAGAATTCTGTAAAATCAACGCTAGCATGGTGACCAATCTAAGAAAGCTTCACACTTTTTGGCAAACAGATTTTGAAAAATAGTAGAAATACCCTTTCAACCCCTTTTTGTGACGCAGCAGTTGACTAGGTGGTCAACTCAGTCAAAACGAGTCGGACTGACAAGAAACCGGTTTGAGGGGTGGTAGGGCTGAAGTTTTGCTGGTTTCTAGAGTACAGAGTTATAGTAAGGCGGTTTTAAAGTTTGGAGTTGTTTCTTAGACATTCATGACAATTTGAGGTTAAAACATGGACTTCTCTCTTTACTAAAAAAAGGTAGCTGTGTTTCTATGTTAAAAAAACTAGCTGTTTCGGTAGGTACATTGTATATACATCCATTTCAGTTTTTTCAAAATCAAACTTTGAAAAGTTTGACAAAATCTAGAAAAAATTGTCAACATTTACAATACCAAAGCAATTCCATTAGACTCATATTGAGTACGACATGATATATATTCGGTATTATAGAAAATTTGAAGTAAGTGTACATCTATCATGTTGTCTGGGATACATCCTAGACAACCAAAACATTGAACTAGACTTGGCTGCAAGGAATTAATAGACGTAAAAAGAGGAAGGCAATCCACCATATAGATATATGTCTTCTCTAACTCATACTAATATAATCGCAGGTCAAATATCATCATATGGACTTGACAAGTAGCACCGCCATGTGGTGTGCCATTGTGGTCCTTCTCGTCATGTTATTAGCCACCCAAAAGATCTCAAGAGCTAGAAGAATGAGTTGCATTGATCCACAGTGTACAAGCCAACAACTTCCACCCGTGGTGAATGGAGTTGCTCTCCTGAGACTATTACCTACCCTCCTGAAGGAAGGCCTGCCTTCTATGGCTAATGATCTGTATGTCAAGTATGGCAGTGTCTTCACAGTAAGTTCATTTGGACTCAAGGTAACACTATTGATCGGGCCAGAGGTGACGGTGCATTTCTTTCAAGGTCTGGAGTCAGATATTAGCCACGGCAATCTGCTCGAGTTCACGGTGCCCATGTTTGGCAAAGCGGTTGGTTATGGCAGAGATAAAGCCACGCGAATTGAACAGATGCGCTTCCACACTGAAGCACTGAAGGCATCAGGGCTGAGGAGCCATGTCCATCCCATGCTTCAAGAAGTGGAGGTATATGCGTTTTTTACCAGTCGGTTGTAGACTAAATCCATTATCACAGTCTGGCTTTATTTATTTATTTTGGAAATGGAGGCGTACACCCGGCCTCTGCATCATAATGATGCATGCAGCCATCTTATTAAAATAGTCTGGCTTTATGCATCCTCGAGTTCTAACTAACTCTTAATATCGCGTTGGCATAGAGGTAAAGTGTAATTGGTATCATATTCATATTAATATATCCCTATTATCAAAATAATTGCACAAAGCTTACAGCGAGATTGATTGTATATGCAGGGTTACTTTGCGAAATGGGGAGAGGAGGGCATAGTTGATTTAAAGCTTGAGTTCGAGCAGTTACTCATGTTGATCTCGAGCCGGTGTCTACTCGGAAAAGAGGTTCGGGAGAACATGTTTGATGAGGTCCATGCACTTTTTCATGAGATCGAAAGCAGTATGACCTTGATCAGCTTCTTGTTCCCATATCTCCCTACTCCAGTAAACCGGCGGCGCGATAGGGCGCGGATCAGGCTAACACAAATACTCTCTGACGTGGTCGAGTCCCGTAAGAGCTCTGGTAGAGTTGAGCAAGACACACTACAAAAGCTAATCGACTCCGAGTACAAAGATGGCAACCCTACAACGGTAGCAGAGGTAGTCGGGCTTATCATGTCATTGATATTTGCTGGGAAACGCACAAGCTCTCTCGCTAGCACTTGGACCGCATCTTGTCTACTCAGCCATCCAGTCTTCTTGAGAGCTGCCATTGAGGAGCAACAACGAGTCACCAAGAAATACAAAGGTGGGCTAGATTACAATGCTTTTTCAGAGATGGATACGCTGCATAGCTGCATCAAGGAAGCCCTAAGGATGCACCCTCCAGCAGCAATGTTGGTTCGCAGGACACATAAGCCCTTCACGGTGGAGAAAAAGCAAGGCAAACAATATGAGATCCCTCAAGACCACATCGTGGCAACTCCTACAATAGTCAACAATAACATCCCTTATATATACAGGGACCCTCACGTGTATGATCCATATCGTTTTGGTCTCGAAAGAAGAGAGGACAAAGTAGGTGGCAAGTTCTCGTACACTTCATTTAGCGGTGGAAGGCACATTTGCGTTGGGGAGGCCTATGCTTACATGCAACTTAAAGTGATATGGAGCCGTTTGTTGAGGAACTTTGAGCTCGAATTGATCTCTCCTTTCCCCAAGACAGACTGGAGCAAGATCTTGCCAGAGCCACAAGGAAAGCTATTCATTAGATATAAGAGAAAATAATGGTGTTTTGCATTCGGTTATTTAGTTGACCTACTTGTGTACTTGCAACATATATGTATAGCACGTGTGTTTTCTGTTGTGAAATTACTATGCATACTAGATTGTGCCCATCAAGAAATAAAAATATTGTAGATGAACTACAATGCGTTAGATTCTTTGTTGTGGAACCTGCCCACCCGAGTTCAAGTCCTCGACTTGGTATGAATATTTACATTTTCCTGATTTAGCCAGCCAGTTCCTCTTGCTTACCTAAAAGAAGGTGGGCCCACCAGAATTGTTGCCCTGGTCTAGCCAGCCATTTCCTCTCGCTTGCCTAAAAAACAGTTCCTCCCGCCGCCGTTGAGCCAGCTCACCGTGCCGCCGCCGTCTTCGTTGATCAGGTGCTCCCCCTCGCCCCAGACTACCAGTAGGTCAGTGCGACATTCCTCCAGCTTGTTTCCTTCTAGCAATGGAGGTCAGAGGTTGAAACCCTAGCATTTTTTTTCAACTGTAAATAAATCCCTACTATAATACTATTTTGCAAATCAAAAGAATGAATTTTGATTTTGCCATGATTCGACGATATTTGTTGCCCTATGATCTTCCAAGCCTGCACATGTATGTGTATAAAATATTACTACTACATAATTAGTAAGTCAATTACATGTAACAGCTCTCGGGTGCGTCTACACCCTCATGAACAGTAAATTCGTAAAAGATTTAAAAACAATTAAAAAAATCTGAAACTTTCAGGGATCAAAGATGATCACAGATTTGATGTTCCTGCAAAGTTTCAGCTACAAATAGCATTCGCAGAGCCCTTTTGTTTCCTTAATTAGAACAGAAAGATAACGATACTAACAATAAATCTTAACAAGAGCTTGATGCCCTTTTGGCAATTTCTTGCGTGAAACACCAGACTCGACCCTGAGAGTCTAGTTTTAGGGAAGCAGCAGCTAGACTTAACGGTTCGGTGAAGCAGTGCTGGGAATGCGATCAATACACAGATCCAGATCTATTCACGGGTCTTGATGCAGCTAGACTTAACGCATATATAGTTTTGTTCCACATTGATAGCTTGGAGGTTTGACTAATACCTAGTTGCTGCAAGTGTGTCAGTTTCTTGCATATACTTAAAAAGTGCAGTTGTGCAGCTGGTACTTAAAACTGTAGCGTTTTTTTTAATGTTTGCCGAGGCAAGGGCAGGAGGTGCCATTCCATATACTCCCTCTGTTCACTTTTGTAAGTCCTTTAGGACAGCTGAAATTAAACTGTTTTAGGTGCTGTCTTAAATGTCTAAAAGGTCTTACAAAAGTGAACAGAGGGAGTAAGAAGAATGGAATTGCCCGGTTAATTAGAGGAAAACCAGGCAAAAACCAAAATACTGACACTAAAGTAGAAAAAAAAGAACTAGAGGTTGGGGGTAGGGTTTAACGCAAATATCATGGAACATCGTCTGAGCCAGACACGAGAACGTCGAGGCCCAAAACCGCGAGATGCAGCTTGTGTGCAACCCCCCCCCCCCCCCCCCCCCCCCAAAAAAAAGACTCGGTACCGCCTCTCCATGCAAGAATTAGCAAGTGGAGAGCAACCCGGGAGTCGGAATCACCCATCTTGACTAGGTCCTTCTTCGCCTTTCTGTTGATGCCCACCAAAGCACGGATCGCTGCGATCTCCTGCAAAGAAAGTGGCTTAATGTACATATCGAGGTAAGCTTGCATCCTGTTCGCAGAATGCTTGCTGCTCTTGCGCGACAACACTACTTCCTTGGATGAAGCCTAGATCTTTTCTCATGGTGCTGATAGAATCAAGACTTCTGAGTGGATCTGTCAGGCCATCATGCACAAAGTTCGTCCTCTTCATGTTTCTGAATTCTGCAATGGATTCTGTGACTATGTTTATTTGGAGTGAAGAACAATGTTGCCTTCTCAACACCTCAAAAGAGGGCTCGCGGCTGCTCCTGCGGCGAGTGAGCTCACATAGCGGCGCTCGCTCGATCTCGCTGCTCCGGCCGGCCATGCACCTACCTCCACCAGATTCATATAGCGGCGAAGCTGGTGTTTGAATTTGGATCTACTATATCTATATCTATACCAATATATAGTGTGTCAATAGATTCAAATATTATCTGTTGGATATGCTCCATCCAACGGCCGATATATGGCAAATCCGAGCATTATCATCCGTTGGATAAAGTTTTCAACTCAGATTCTGCCACGTTGCCTTCTAATTGAGCCCCCAACTCTACCATCTCATGTGTTCTAGAAGCATCTTTTCACATGCTTATCTGATCAAATGTTTTTATACATTTTTATATATGTGATAAACATTTTCTTTATTCACATTTAACATTTTTCATATGCTTGGTCAGCATTTTACAAAAACAATTATAGTGTTTCTATATTATATATATTTAAATATTTTAAAGCATAAACAAAAGTTAAAAATAAAGAAAAAACGAAAACAGAACATGTAAAAAAACAGAAAAGGAGGTTGTGGCCTCTGGCGCTCCTGAGCCGACCCATCATGGTCTCACCTTCAGCGAGCGTTCCCAAAGTCTCTCCGAAGGCAAGATATAGGGGTGCCCATAGCAACACACCCTAGGCCGCCCAAGGCGAGGGGCGGGGAGTAGGACGCACGTGCCGTCATGCTCTTTCCCGGCGAATACTCTATCGTAAGGAATGCTTATGTTGAAGCTGTCATGCTCTTTCCCGACAAATACTCTATCGTAAGGAATGCTTATGTTGAAGTTCTCTCACTTGTTTTGATCTTTTCTCAACCAAGGGAGAGTATGGTACCATCGTAGAGGGTACTGAGGTTTCCTCTTTTGCACACCTAGAAAAGGCGGCGTTATGTCAACCTACATGTATGCTTGATGGCTCTAGGCCGAGGCATAATGTCGCCTTTTCTAGCCATGCAAGAGATGAAACCTCAGTGCCCTCTACCAGATGGAAGATCAAGGTAACTGTTAGATGTATATAGTTCATTGTGTACATCCCCATTGTATAAGGGGCTTTTCTGCACTTTATCACATCTGTATATGTACTGGCCGTTGGCCCTCAGTAAAGCTTAGTTGCTCATTATCCAACATGGTATCAGATGTTAGGTTACCCTCTCTCCCGCACGATGCAACTCCATGCCTGCTCCATCCTCGTCGTCGCTGCATCTAGGCCCCGTTCTAGTCCCTGGCCGTCGTTCTGCTTCGTCTTGCCCTCGTTGGATCGTCGTCCTGCTGTCCATCTCCTCTCGAGCGGGTGCTCTCCAGCGAGCTCGGCTGTAGCCCGACGTAGGCCGTGCGAGGCCTTGCCGGCCCTCTTGTCCGGTCTTCTCTGCTCCAGCAAGCTCGGCCGCCTCCGCGGTTGCCTGGTCCGGCCTCTTGTCCGGTCTCCTCTGCTCCAGCAAGCTCGGCCGCCTCTGCGGTTGCCTGGTCCGGCCGCCGCCGCCTCCGTCCAGTCCGCCATCGCCGCCGTCCGGCCCTGGTCCGGCACCGGCCCTTCCCCCGCCCCCGCTAGTCGTCCCCGCCCCCTGCCTCCCTGGCTGCCTTCGCTGGCTCTCTCGCTTGCTTCCTGGTTCGAGGAATTCTCTCGATCCAGATCCAGCTGAGGGGCCGTTGACCAAAAAAAGGCAATAGCAGCAGAGTGACTTCCTCATGTCCTCTTCGGGCTATGTAGCGGTTCCTCGGTGCTCAGTAATCTTCGATGGCACCAACTATGCTGAGTTTGTGGGCTTCATGCGCATCCATATGCATGGACTCCTTCTGTGGGGTGTTCTCTCTGGCGAGGTCCCTTGTCCGCCATGCCCGGTTGCGCCAGTGGCCCCAATCTCACCAGTGCCGCCGGTCCTTGCTGCTGAGGCTTCTCAGGCTGATCGAGATGCCGCCAAGGCTCTCGATGATGCTGCGGTTGATGCTTATGATCAGCAGGTATCCGCCTATTCTGATGCTCTTTCTGCCTACTGGGATGATGTGTCTTCTTACACTCAGTGGTGCAATGATGATGCTCGAGCTGCTGCTGTTCTTACTGCGAGTGTCCTTCCTCGGTTTGCTTCGGAGTTCATGGCCCTCGGCACTGTTGCAGCAATGTGGTCATATCTTTGTCAGCGCTATCAACCCTTCGAAAATGCTCTCTACCTCTCTGTGGTGCGTCAGGAGCATGCTCTTCAGCAGGGTGACTCGTCTGTTGATGAGTTTTATTCACAGTATTCTGCCATCTGGCGTCAGCTTGACTCCCTGAGGACAGTTGTTTGTGGAACTTGCCGTTGCTGTCAGACTACTCGGTCCGATTTGGAGTTTCAGCGGGTTCATGAGTTCTTATCACGTCTCCGCTCCGAGTTTGAGCCCAGACGTGCTCACTTGCTTGCTCGTGGTCGTGTTCCTATCTCGGAGGTACTTGCCGAGCTTCGTGCTGAGGAGACCCGCCTTCGCTCTGCCGGTTTGCTGGTGGTCCCGTCTGTTTTAGCTGCTCGGGCTCATGTGTCGTCTGCTCGGCTCACCGCTCCACCGCTACTTCCCACACCTTCAGGGGGGTGGGTCGCCCTGCTTATACTGAGAGGGGCCGGTCGCGCCGTGACACCTTCTGTGGCTACTGCTCTCGGCCAGGTCATCCAGAGTCTGATTGCCGTGAGAAGAAGCGAGACCAGAGGCGCTCCTCTTCCAGTGGGACTCCTAGATCTTCCTCGACTCCGTCACTCACTGACGAGGACATTGTGAGGCTCAAGTGTCTCTTGGCTTCCTCCGGCTCTTCGTCGACCGGTTCCGCTACTGCTGTGACTGCATCTGCTTCTCCACCACCGCAGGCATCTACACAGTCAGGTACATCTTCGTGGGTTCTGGATTCTGGAGCCTCCTTTCACATGTCTTCTGATTCTTCTGTGTTGTCTTCCCTTCGACCTCTTGATTCGCCTGTTAATGTTCTTACTGCCGATGGCACACCACTTCCTGTTACTGGTCGTGGTCTTCTTTCCACTCAATCTTTTTCTGTTCCTACTATTTCACATGTTCCTCGCCTTACAATGAATCTTTTTTCCGCTGCCCAACTTACTGATTCTGGTTGTCGGGTCATTCTTGATACCGACTCTTGCTCCATTCAGGATCGTCGCATCAAGACTTTGGTTGGTGCTGGCCCCCGGCGCTATGAGTCAGAGGGCCTTTGGGAGGTTGACTGGCTTTGTGTTCCTTCCGCTGCCACCACTTCTGCCAGCTCCCATGCTCTCGCTGCTTCTTCGTCTGCGTCTTTTCAGCAGTGGCATCATCGCCTTGGTCACATCTGTGGCTCTCGCTTGTCTTCTTTAGTTCGTCAGGGCCTCTTAGGGTCTGTATCTGGAGATGTCTCCTTACATAGTAATGGTTGCAGACTTGGCAAACAGACCCAGTTACCTTATTCTACTAGCGAGTCTGTATCTCAGCGTCCTTTTGACTTAGTTCATTCTGATGTCTGGGGTCCTGCTCCCTTTGATTCGAAAGGTGGTCATCGCTACTATGTTTTGTTTATTGATGATTTCTCTCGCTATACTTGGCTCTACTTCATGAAATCTCATAGCAAGGTTCTCTCTATATACAAACATTTTGCTGCCTTGGTTCACACCCAGTTTTCCACGCCCATTCGTACCTTTCGTGCTGACTCCGCTGGAGAGTATATCTCTCAGCTGTTGCGTAGTTTTCTCGTGGAACAGGGCACTCTTGCCCAGTTCTCATGTCCTGGTGCTCATGCTCAGAATGGCGTTGCCGAACGTAAGCATCGTGATCTGCTCGAGACAGCTCGTGCACTGATGATTGTTGCTTCTCTTCCACCCCACTTTTGGGCTGAGGCTGTTTCTGCATCCACCTATCTCATCAACATTCAGCCATCGACTGCTCTGCAGGGTGGTATTCCTATGGAGTGCCTCACTGGTCGCTTTCCTGACTACTTTGCTCTTCGTATGTTTGGATGTGTGTGCTATGTTCTCCTTGCCCCGCGAGAACGCACCAAACTGACTGCTCAGTCGGTTGAGTGTGTTTTCCTTGGTTACAGCGATGAGTACAAGGGCTATCGCTGTTGGGACCCTGTAGGTTGCCGCTTACGCATCTCGCGTGAAGTGACCTTTGACGAGTCTCTCTCTTACTATCCACGTCCTTCTTCCTCAAGCTTCTCTGTGGACGATATTTCTTTTCTTCTTCTTCCCGATACGCCCTGCTATGTGCCTCATGTTTCACCTCCTCCTCCTACACCTCTCCTTTCTTCTCCTTCACCACCGACCCCATCGTCCCCATCCTCCTCCTCCACATCTCCACCACCATCTCCCGTTCGTCAACCTCTCTCACCGTTCCCTCTCCACTATACCCGTCGCCCTCGTTCTGAGGATGCTTTTCCTGACGCGCCTTCCACCTCTGGTGCTCCTCCTTTCACGCCTCCCCCGGTTCATAACCTCCGTGCTCGGCCTCGCCCCCTACCTGATCGCTACTCCCCTGATCGGTACGGTCTCTCTGTTCTTGCTGAGCCCACTTCCTATCGGACTGCCATGACTCAGCCTGAATGGTAACTTGCGATGGCCGAAGAGCTTGCTGCCCTTGACCGCTCCGGCACATGGGATTTGGTTCCTCTCCCTTCCGGTGTTCGTCCCATCACCTGCAAGTGGGTCTACAAGATTAAGACTTGCTCTGATGGTTCTCTTGAGCGCTACAAAGCTTGTCTTGTGGCCCGTGGTTTTCAACAGGAGCAGGGACGCGATTATGATGAGACTTTTGCTCCTGTGGCCCACATGACCACTGTCCGCACTCTTCTTGCTGTGGCTTCTATTCGTCATTGGTCTATCTCTCAACTTGATGTCCAGAACGCCTTTCTCAATGGCGAGTTGCGTGAGGAGGTCTATATGCAGCCACCACCAGGGTACTATGCCCCTGATGGTATGGTCTGTAGACTTCGGCGCTCCCTCTATGGTCTTAAACAGGCCCCTCGCGCCTGGTTTGAGCGCTTTGCCTCTGTGGTGACTGCCGCTGGTTTCTTGCCCAGTGATCATGATCCCGCGTTGTTTGTTCACACGTCTTCCTGTGGTCGGACTCTTCTCCTTCTCTATGTTGATGACATGATCATCACTGGTGATGACTCTGAGTACATTGCCTTTGTTAAGGCTCGTCTTCGCGACCAGTTTCTCATGACTAATCTTGGTCCACTTCGCTATTTTCTTGGGATTGAGATCTCCTCGACCTCTGATGGCTTCTACATCTCCCAAGAAAAAATATATTCAGGATCTTCTTGCTCGCGCTGCTCTCGGTGATGAGCGCACTGTTGTGACTCCTATGGAGCTCAACGTTCAGCTTCGTGCCTCTAATGGTGACCCTCTTCCTAATCCCACTCGCTATCGCCATCTCGTTGGCAGTCTTGTCTATCTTGCTGTTATGCGTCCTGACATCTCCTATCCTGTCCACATCCTGAGTCAGTTTGTTTCCGCCCCCACCTCTGTTCACTATAGTCACCTCCTTCATGTTCTACGATATCTTCGTGGCACGATCTCTCAGCGCCTTTTCTTTCCCCGCTCTAGCTCTCTTGAGCTTCAGGCCTACTCTGATGCTACCTGGGCTAGTGATCCCTCTGATCGCCGATCGTTGTCTGCTTACTATGTCTGTCTTGGTGGCTCTCTTATTGCCTGGAAGACAAAGAAGCAGACTGACGTTTCTCGCTCGAGTACAGAGGCTGAGTTGCGAGCCATGGCTATGTTGACAGCTGAGGTGATCTGGTTACGATGGTTACTTGAGGACTTTGGTGTGTCTGCTACTACCTCAACTCCTCTACTGTCCGACAGTACCGGTGCTATCAGTATTGCGCGTGACCCGGTGAAGCATGAGCTCACCAAGCACATCGGTGCGGATGCCCACTTTGTGCATGCTGCTGTGCAGGATCAGACCCTCGCTCTTCACTATGTACCCTCTGAGCTACAGTTAGCTGACTTCTTCACGAAGGCACAGACTCGAGCGCAGCATGGGTTTTTTCTCTTCAAACTCAGTGTTGTTGATCCACCATGAGTTTGAAAGGGGGTGTTAGATGTGTATAGTTCATTGTGTACATCCCCATTGTATAAGGGGCTGTACACAATGAACTATACACATCTAACACCTCTCCAAGGACTCAGTACCGCCTCTCCATGCAAGAATTAGCAAGTGGAGAGCAACCCGGGAGTCGGAATCACCCAGCTTGACTAGGTCCTTCTTCACCTTTCTGTTGATGCCCACCAAAGCACGGATCGCTGCAATCTCCTGCAAAGAAAGCGGCTTAATGTACATATCGAGGTAAGCTTGCATCCTGTTCGCAGAATGCTTGCTTCTCTTGCGCGACAACACTACTTCCTTGGATGAAGCCTAGATCTTTTCTCATGGTGCTGATAGAATCAAGACTTCTGAGTGGATCTGTCAGGCCATCATGCACAAAGTCCGTCCTCTTCATGTTTCTGAATTCTGCAATGGATTCTGTGACTATGTTTATTTGGAGTGAAGAACAATGTTGCCTTCTCAACACCTCAAAAGAGGGCTCGCGGCTGCTCCTGCGGCGAGTGAGCTCACGTAGCGGCGCTCGCTCGATCTCGCTACTCCGGCCGGCCATGCACCTACCTCCACCAGATTCGTATAGCGGCGAAGCTGGTGTCCGAACTTGGATCTACTATATCTATATCTATACCAATATATAGTGTGTCAATAGATTCAAATATTATCTGTTGGATATGCTCCATCCAACGGCCGATATATGGCAAATCCGAGCATTATCATCCGTTGGATAAAGTTTTCAACTTAGATTCTGCCACGTTGCCTTCTAATTGAGCCCCCAACTCTACCATCTCATGT
Source organism: Triticum urartu (assembly GCF_003073215.2). Lineage (NCBI taxonomy): Eukaryota > Viridiplantae > Streptophyta > Magnoliopsida > Poales > Poaceae > Triticum > Triticum urartu. Next base: position 6,364,706 of record NC_053026.1, on the reverse strand, counting down.
GTTCTAGAAGCATCTTTTCACATGCTTATCTGATCAAATGTTTTTATACATTTTTGTATATGTGATAAACATTTTCTCTATTCACATTTAACATTTTTCATATGCTTGGTCAGCATTTTACAAAAACAATTATAGTGTTTCTATATTATATATATTTAAAATATTTTAAAGCATAAACAAAAGTTAAAAATAAAGAAAAAACGAAAACAGAACATGTAAAAAAACAGAAAAGGAGGCTGTGGCCTCTGGCGCTCCTGAGCCGACCCATCATGGTCTCACCTTCAGCGAGCGTTCCCAAAGTCTCGCCGAAGGCAAGATATAGGGATGCCCATAGCAACACACCCTAGGCCGCCTAAGGCGAGGGGCGGGGAGGAGGACGCACGTGCCGTCATGCTCTTTCCCGGCAAATACTCTATCGTAAGGAATGCTTACGTTGAAGTTGCCATGCTCTTTCCCGGCAAATACTCTATCGTAAGGAATGCTTACGTTGAAGTTGTCATGTTCTTTCCCGGCAAATACTCTATCGTAAGGAATGCTTATGTTGAAGTTCTCTCACTTGTTTTGATCTTTCCTCAGCCAAGGGAGAGTATGATACCATCGTACCCCCATCGTAGAGGGCACTGAGGTTTCCTCTCTTGCACACCTAGAAAAGGCGGCGTTATGTCAACCTACATGTATGCTTATGCTTGATGGCTCTAGGCCGAGGCATAGCGTCGCCTTTTCTTTTTTTCGAAAAGGGGGGATTCCCCGGCCTCTGCATCAGAACGATGCATACGGCCACATTTATTAAAAAGAGTAAATAAGGTTGAACAAGGTCTTAAAGTCTGCAAACAAAAGGAGCGGCAAGCTCACATAGAGCCTCAATGCCAAAACAGAAAGCCTAACAAGCCACAACCGGCTGGCAAATTAACAGATAGGTAAACTAATCGCCTATCCTATTACATGACCGCCATCCAAACCGGTTGAAGATATCCCGCGCTACCATCTCCCACCGGACAGATCCAGTAACCAAACGTTTCCTGGCCTCCGTCGGAGTGAGTAAGGACCACATACGGATCAGCGCAGTAGCCCGGAATAAAACCTGCAAAAAATGAATAGTTTCTGTTAAAAGCCAAATCATTTCTGCAGTTCCAAATTGCCCATAACAACGCACAAACTCCTACACGAATGTATCTAGCTGTTTCGGAGTCTATCCCAGCAAGCCACATCCCGAATAACGTGTTGACCGAAGTCGGGGGAGTAATGTTAAAGGCAATTTGCACAAAGCGCCACAAGCCTCGTGCCAACGAGCAGTCAAAGAAGAGGTGCTTGATGGTCTCCTCCCGATCACAAAAACTACACCTAGTAGAACCTGTCCAGTTACGCTTAACTAGATTGTCCTTTGTTAAAATTACTTGTTTATGTACAAACCACATAAACACTTTAATCTTTAAGGGGACCTTAACTTTCCAATCCTCTTTGAAACTAGGAATCACACTTGAGTTAAGGATATCAATATACATCGATTTAACTGTGAACTCCCCAGATCTAGTAAGCTTCCACCACAACTGATCGGGCTGAGGATTTAACTGAACCCCCATCAATCTCCGAACCAAGTGAAGCCATGCTTTCCATCGGTCACCCACAAGCACCCTCCTAAACTGAATATTGAGCGGAATGGACTGCAGAACCGTGGCAACAAGAGCCTCACGGCGCTGAACAATACGATAAAGGGACGGATACTGGGTCGCCAAAGGCGCGTCGCCAAGCCACGTATCCTCCCAAAATCAAGCGTCATTACCATTACCAACAATACAGCCATGCAAGAGATGAAACCTCAGTGCCCTCTACCAGATGGAAGATCAAGGTAACAACCATGTCGATATATTGATCCTTTTGGTTTCGAGTGGCGCGGCAAAGAATACATGTTAGGCAAAATATTGTCGAATATGGGCATTCGAGGTGACCACATGGATAGCCCAGCCTTCGCCCCGTATGTTGGCCCTTATTATAGGTTTTAATTCATATTTTACTACGATTTTCAGCTCGAAAAATTGTCGAGGAAGAGTATCCAAGTTAAATGTATAATTTCTATTGCTCAACAACAAAAAATAACTAACAGGATACGACAACAGTAATAATCATAATATAATACTAATAAGATGCACCTTGTCCAGAGTACAGACAGACTGTTGTAAGCTCGAGAGCACAAGCCACATACCATTGTCAAGTTTTCTTTTTCCCTACAATATTATATGTATATATAGATAACAAAAGAAGAGTCTTTGATACCCATGCATGACACTAGCTAGCTAGCCACTAGGAGTGGGTATCAAGGCCAGCATCTGGTTCTTGATGATACCCATGCACATCTCGATCTCCCTGAAGATGGGTACGTTCTGCGAGCTGCACGGCTGCAGCCGCGACAGCGCCGAGTCGAGGATGTGCGCCACCTCCGCGGGGTGATACTGCTTCTCCGTGCAGTTCTGATGAATCCAAATGATGGCCCATTAAATTTGTTAGAATTCATAAGATGACCAAGAAACATTGTGACAGAAGAATTCTCAAGAATAAATGATTTACTTACCTGTATCATCAGGATGGTCGCTACACAGGACGAAATCAGCTCCGACGGGAACTGGGCTTCGGAGTCGCTGCCGTTGGGCAATACTCTTGGACTGGAAATGTTATTAGTTGCTGCAGCAGGGTCGAAGCGGCCCGAGGCGCTGTTGTCTGAATTTGCCTGCCCCGAATCGGGAGGTATCCGCCTTATGCCGAGTATGCTCGAACCAGAGCCGGTGCCACGGAGGTTCAGATTGTCTAGTGCTTCCCCTATCTTGGCAAAAGCGTTCTCTCCTTCGCTTACTTTGCACATTGCCTGGTTAGACAGAGAAAAAAAAAGGCACAGAGCAAACATGAACATTAATTAAAACAAAGCACAGACTTGTACTTCAGAAATTGCAAAGACAGAATTAAATAGGGACATGGAACAACTCTACAAGCTGAATGCTCAATGTATCCAACACTAAACATAACTACGCGGGTAAAGCAGACTACAGAGCATGTAGTGCACATACGAAAAAGATAATGTGCTGATGATTAATGAAACTAATTCTGCCTCTTTACTTCCCTCAAGGACTGAACTTTACATATATGATTGTTAGATATAAGAAAACTTGGTTGTCTTTGCTACGTATGTACATCTTCACTTTCAGTTTCACATATTCTACCATTTGCAAAATATTTACTCTTCAATTACCAATTTTAACATATTGCTCAACTGGTTGAAAAGAGTTTACTTTCCTTCGTTCTGATAACACGTATACTTATGATTATTACCATGCAGTGAAACTGATCTTTACAGGATGCTGGTGGTGATGATTCGAAGTATATAAAGGCATGAATATATTATATTCAGAACATCAAGGACTCCTGGACTGGGAGGCATAACATGAAACTGACAGAAATACAAGTGTGACTGTCTAACCTGAACAGCGACATCAACCATCGTTTTAGCTTTGGACCTTGAAGTCTCAATAATTTCCATTACTTGGGATCCAGACTCCTGATTAATATAACCAAAAAGGTTACTAGATGGGTCTGGTGTTCTGTTAGAAGCTCCACCATTTTCCATGGATTTATTAGGATATGACTGCGTTGGCTGCCCATGAAATGTGTTCCGTTGCCGCAGACAAAGCAGGGCTGAAGCCACCTGAGTATGAAAACATATTGTAAGTACATAGAATTCACGAACGGAACCACTGCAAGTAACACGTAGAGCTGGGAATTAATTACATGATCATTCGAATCTCTCAGCTGGACAAGAACCATGGCGTATTGCTTCCTGAAGTGCTCCAAATCTCTAATAATTTCCCCATCCTTTTGCTTTCCAGACACTTCTTCGTTCATGTGCCTCAACTCTACCAGCAAGGCTTCCTACAAAAGATTATATAAGTTCACAACATAAATACAGCTGGATACTTGAGTCGAGTAAATATCCCAAAGCATTAGATAAAATTCCAGACACAAGCTTGCCTTCTTATCAAGAGCACGCGATAGTTCAGCAAGAGCCCTTATATCTGCTTCTCTTTCCTGAATCTGTGACAGCGTACATGGCTGGCCGTACATTGCCTGTTGTGCAGCGACTGTAGCCTCGTTTGCTGTGGTTTTGGCCTGTGCAATCGAATCAAATGCATCCCCCTGCAAGGGAACAGTTAAACACTGAGTATACAGATTATAGTAGCTTGCTTCATTTAAATACTTATGGGGTTGCTTCATTTAAATACTTATGGGGTAACAGTTTCACCAGCACTGTCAAAAACTCACATTTGGTATGAATCTTGGTGCACCTCCACCACCATACTCTTTGGACCGATCCTCAAACTTTACTTCTGAGAAGCTGCTGTAGTATTTATTCACGATATTTTGGCGTCTCAGAGACTCAGGGAAATTTTCCAGTGGGTGTAACGGCATACAATCAATATCCTGCAAAGTAACAATTTCGTCAACAATAACCATGTTTGGGTCAGTAACAGCAACCTATTTGACATACCACATATTTCATCTTTACATCAGTGTTTCTTATTATATTCCAACAGAAACAAAAAAGAATCAGTTGGCACTGAGTCACTCAGGTAGAAAATTCTTCCATAAGCATGCGCCTTCCCTGGATGCAACACAGGTGAAAGCATAGTGTGCAAGAAATGCAATTCACATAGTAGCCAAAACACAGGATGTGTACTCCACACATTGATAGGCATTGTCCTAGAATGTGCGGTCAAATTATTTACCTTTGATCAATGATCCGTTTATGATAATTTAGATTGGACATAAGAATAAATATTGGTAGATTATTGTCTAGAAAGAATACGCTTGCCATACTATAATTCTTTTAAACATTTACAAATAAATACAGTATAAACTTGTGGTTGAAATTGTGTTCTGGACACAATGTGGATGTCCAAAACAAAACTTCTTTGTGACTATATGACTAAGAAATTGCTAAAGATTCCCAGCAAAATAAAATAAAATTGACAGCACCCAAAAGCAATGCCAAACAGTTTTCAAAGCAAAGACAGGGGTGTACTTGGTCTAAGCATACTCAAATGTAAAGAGTGAAGCATTACAAAAATGTATTATCCTTGTTTCTCAGTTCAGCATTAAATACTTGCTCCCCTAGCCTTTTGGTTCATCCACACAGCCATACATCACTACCAAAGTAAGAGAATAGGTTTACTGAAATCATGCATTGCGGAACATATCCAAGAAATCAAAATATACGACAGGAAATGATTTAAACCAGAAGATATAAAATAAAACATACCACCAAAATAATGAAAAGAAACTTGATAGACATTGGTTACCAACTTACCATCACAAACTCAACACCCAGCTCCGGACGATCAAATTGAACCCGACAGCGACTACGGTCAACAGTCAAAACACCCCCATCATGAAGTTCTCTTGTTTTGGGATGACAGGCTATAACACGCTGCCCAACTGCTAAGGGCCGAGCAAGATCAGTTGGTAGACCTTCTCGAACACCAGACTGAAGTTCAGCATAGTGTTGTCTGACTGACTCGCGATACTGAGAAAGCTTTTCCCTCTCCTCTTGTAAAAACTGCTTTGACAATCGACGTGGCTTTCCAAGAGAACTGCAAAACAATAGACTCAGAAAAACAAACGAAGCAAAAGCAAACAAGGCAACTGAAGATAACAGACCTCCTTATAACACCCCACTCGACACGAGTCAGCCTTGGTACATGACCCAGCTTTACATGATTCAAGTACTCCACAAATTCACTCTTCGCAAACCATGGATAATCAATTGCACTATAGAACCACTCAGACATGCACCATCTCCGGAGGAAACGTGAAGATAAGCAGTGAGAGAGCTTGTCCTGCAACAGGTCAGGGTAAATTTAAGTTGTAACTTTCACACCTTGCAAATGATGGGATGCATTGATCAGCAAACTTATGTTGATAAAACAATATCAAACCTTGAGTTCAGTAACGTTATTCACTGGGTAGGAAACATTATCGCACGAATCATCAGCGCCCTCAGCAGGCTTGCTCTCTGGAGCAAGTGCTTTCAAAATGCCTAACTTGCGCCGGCTTTTAGACTTTGATGCCGAGTCCGATTGCTGAGTTATTGCATTTTCTGTCATGTCCACCGTATCCATGGCTTCTTTTCCAAAATCAGCATGTGCTGGAGAACTTTCCTGTGCTTTGGACTTGTTTTGTTTTGAAACTGGACTGACATGAGTATGCCTACCTTTATTAGAAGATACCTTCCCTTCTTCAGCGGAAGCCTAGCAAATGAAGATGTACAAGCAAATTTATATTCATTTACACACACAGGAGAAAAATAAAAGGTAAACTTGGCTATGTCAGGTTTAGAACAAATCCACAAAGCCTGAGGTTCTTAATTTGTTGGGAGTCACTGTAGTGGTAGTAGGTCACCCAGGGAATATTTACAAAAAAGGCAGGATGTTTGGAAGGGGGATACTTTGTCAATAACAAAAGAGTCACTTCGATTAAGGTACGTCTTAGCAGTACCCTGTTTACTATATATCAATGTATTTACTTCAAAACTATCTACCACATGGATAAGAGAAGGAGAAATTTTCTTTAAAACAAAAGGTCATACAACAAAAAGGTATCATCTCCTAAGGTGGAGAAGCTGCCTTTTCCCAAGGTTAATGGAGGTTTAGGGATTAAGGATTTGTGAAGGCCTAATTTTATTCTTGCTGAATGGTGGTGGAAATTAGATTAAGGGGTCTGCAGCAGGACATTGTCAAAAACACATATTGGCAGCCTCTTGATGTCACAGATGAAAAACAGACATAATCTCCTCGTTGGACTGATTTGTTGACTGAAACTATATTTCCAAAAGATCAAAACAAATCTGCACAATGCGGCCTGGTTTTCAGAAGATTATTTATTATGCTAATATATTCTGTGTTATATAATCAAATGGACAAAACTGCAATTACTGAGACTGCGGTACTAAATCCTTGCTTCAATCGTGCATTGGACTTAAATGCAAAAGAATCAACTGAAAGTTCGTAGTATTTTAGATGAGAACTTGAGAAGTGATTATCAGGAACCAAAGGAAAAGACAAAACTACAAAAGGACAGCACACCTCGGTCTTCTCACTATCTTTTAGTGTATTCTTCTCATCTTTGGAGATCTGTGCATAAAGCAACAAAATATATGCACATCATAAGCAGCATAGACTAACAATAATGTGGCTTGTGTCATATTGAATAGGTACAGTTTTGGAAATACCTTCAGTGTGGAAGACTTTCTTTTCTTTTTCTCCATTTTAACACCACATTTACAATCATCCTGCTTTACGTCAGAAGTACTCCCGTCATGATGGTGATCTTTAGAAAGTCTAGCTTTTTTCCTGGTAACCACCTCGTTGCTTGCAATTTCTGACTGCCTTTTGATCTTTTTCGTTTTTCTGGGCTTATCTTTTTTGTCAAATAATGATACTGCTGCAGGCACACTAGGCTTATCATCAGATTCATTGTCTTTGCTTCCATCCTTAAACTGTGCCGATGATTCTGGAAAATGGTTAGGGGTAGTATCAGTAGCACAATCAAACACAGAACATTAACATATCAATCAAAAGTCAACTCTGCAATATCATTTTTTATCCATATCTTTTGTGAGATTTTCACATGAAAGTGTGACGGTTAGAACTTACAAGCAATCTACCTGTGGACCTGGTTAAACAATTTGTTCACTTTAGTTACAAAGCTTATTATTGAGCAGTATCCCCAGTATGTAAAAGTCTTGTGTCGCAAATAGAAACCGGCAAATTGAGTGAAGTGTGTTGCACGTAAAACAGATTGAACGCAGCACAGCAAATCTTTGTTTAGAGTATATATCCAAGGCAGAGCACAACTACAGCGTTGCCCAGAAACTAGTCAACTGTAGACAGGTGCTTAATAGCATTATAATATTGATAAAACAAGAAACATTCATTGCATCCATTTCTTCCAAAAGACATAAAGCAACAACAGTGGTGCAGGCATGTTTAGAGCTGTAGGGTCTAAAAACAGCCCTTGTGTGGAAAGGAATTGACACAGAACTTCTTAAATGATTAGAGCTCGTAGATAATCAACTCTGACTCAACCACTATGCAGCACTGTCTCGTAGCTTTATCCCTATGACTGTATAAACTTTCTGTATCTCCGTGCAAAAACATAGTGAACAGGAATGAGATTGGCAAACTAATTTGGTTGCAACAACCCAAGTACTGAACTCTGCTAAATTGTGCATTGCATTTGCATGGTTCTACCACATAATTAGAGAAGTTGCATGATAATGGATAAAATGAGGTGCATGGAAATCGAGTAATGGAAGTATAGCTCACAACATCTGAAATTAGCACCATAGATAAGACTAACCAGATTCAGCGATAGAAGAAGGTTGTAGAATATTCACAGAGATATCAGCTAATGTATGTAATGCGTCGAGAGCTGACAATTCATCTGCAGAACAAAGACCAGTCAGTCAAACAGGACCAAATATTTGGGCTATGTAGATATCAAAGCAAGAAATACAACAAGTTATCCTCCTCAGGAAGTTTGTAGGCAGATTGACTGTTTATTTTGCAGGATGCAACAACCCAACAGGACAATCAATATTATGAAATAAAAACTGATGATAGACAATGCCAGCACAGGGCATACTTATTTTTCATCACATGGTCAAGAAATGCTGCACATATAAGAAGAAACTCAACCAATTTGTCCACCTTGCTGAATACTATTGCCATTTGACAGTTAGGATATGTCTATATTGTATTCGGTGGTTGAGAAAATACTGCACTGCACAACTTTGTAAAAGATGAGACTCAAGCCCCTTAAACCACCATACTGATAGTTTCACACATGCTAGAAGCCTAGAAGAAATAATGCTATGACTGTATTTCAATAATTTAATTACTTTTGCCCAAAAATAAAAGATATTGTTAGCACACACATACCGCCAAAAAATAGTTGGCGGCTTCTTTTGTTTGATTTGTTAGATGGCCATGAACCTTTACTTCCAAATACATCCAAATCTGATATATCCTTGGCCTTTCTGGAACTACACCCTTCTTCGGTGCCACTGCAAGCCTCTCTGTCATCCTCGAATTGATCGTCTGTTTTGTGTGCAGCTTTCTTTCTTCTCTTTTGCGACCTCTTAACTTTTGGCTTAGACTTGCCAGACGCAGAACCTTCGTTATTCAGAAAATAGGAAGCATCTTTGGGATAGTCGCCAGTTTCTGCTTCCCTGCTTCCTAAGCTACCTTCTGGATAATCAGCGTCTACTTGAAATCCATGCATCTTTGAACTTCCCATCTCTGAATCTGCATTCTGCAAGCATCATCCAGAAAATCTGATTATGCAATTACTTTGTGAGACGGGTGACCTAAAGATAAAGAAGAGATTATGGGTTCTTACTTTTCTGTCGATACTTTTACCAGGAGACAGGAACATTTGACCACTGGATCTTCCAGATGTTTGAGAAACCTGAGGTGAGCCTCTTTGACAGACCTCTGCCAGAGCTAAAGCAGCTAGAGCACCTTCTTCATCACCATTATTAGCATCTGGTTTTGCTTGTCTATTTGATGGACCTATCTTGTCATCTCGGTACATGCTTGCAACAGGCACTCGTGGAGTCCTTTTTCCAACAGCACGGGGCTTGTTACCTACAAACAAGTCTAGACAAGTTTCAGACCTCAATCCTGTTTTTCTTTGTTCAAGGAAAGTAAAAGGTGCACCATTGTTTGAACTAACTTCAGCTCCTGCCAGAGAAACTGAAGCTACAAAACATGCCAAGTATATATAATACTATCATGACTGTAATCCTGTGAGATCTTTTACCAAAACTGTTATGATCATAAGATAGTAGAGAATTCTAACTTAGAAGTTTTGATAGAAAACTGTAGGGGGAAGCCTCAACATTTGACACAACTAAACAAGAACCCAAATTCATGTCCGTAAGGACTTGAACCCAGGTTGTGGGATTGTCCATCCACTCCCCCGCCCAAGTGAATTAGGCTTGCTTCTAATTCTAGCTTAGAATTAGTGTGTTGTTGCTGCTTTGCTATAACATACTGTCAATTAGAAGTTTACGACAAAACATAGAGGTATCCATATATATTAAATAACAAAGGAAAACATAAAACGGTACACAGATTTCTTGTAGATTGTGAAATGTTTTCTGCTCACAGTTTCATTGTAGATTGTGAATTGTTACAGTAACTACCATGCTAACGTAGAATGAATTTGGACATAGAAACTTTTAGTGAATGAAATTGTGAACTGTTTTGTGTTTTCCTTTGTACTACCTCTGTATCAAAATAAGACGTTTTTGCAGTTCAATTTGAACTGCAAAAACGTCTTATATTTTGATATAGAGGTAGTACAAAGAACTTTATTAGATCCAAATGACAAAACTCTACTAAAAGATAAACTAAAAGGAAATACGAAAAGAAAAGGACACATGCTTCTTTGATTTCAATGTTCAAATTACCTCCAGAACGTTTCTTCTTCAACAAAGAAAGGCATCCATAGCTCGATGAAGCAGGCTGAGATTGCAATAGATCAGGGTAACGTGTATCAGATGCCTTCGACACAGACTGAAGCTTTGCACGGCCACGCTTCTGTGGCTTCCTAGAAGTTTTTGGTGAACCGTTACTCTCATGATCACTGTTACTCCCATCCTACAGTTCAGAACAGATGTCCATAGACATAAACATTCTTGATAAACGCAATAAAATGATATAGCATACTGACAGACAACTTCTCTAAACTGAAGCAAAGCTGCTCGAGCCACATATGAAAACATAAGTGCTACGTCCACCATTCACCTATGTGTTGTAATCTTCTTACGAGATAAATTCATTTCACTTAATGACGCTGAAGTAATTCCTCAAAAATGTTGCTATAAATGATGGACAAGCAATGGAGTCTGCCTGGAAACCATTAAATAGCTTAAGCTAGTCAACACAAATGACTATTACAATCTTAATAGTGGAGCACCTACGCATTTCAGTACAACTATATTATTAGGTGCAATAAATAGTTCTTGGTCTCAGAATCTGCACTTGATATAGTTTTTGCATATATCAAGAGTCGAATAACATTTCATACACTGCTTCTGGAATTCTTGTTCTACTTCCATAACATTTTCAGGTAAACTACAGTACAGAAGAAGCTTTTGAATATTATAGCCGTTCAAGTTTAACCTTACCAAAATATTATAGTGATCGGTCATCATCGCTATCAACCCTGCAGCAGTAGCAGTTCCCTCTGGAAGAGACAAATATGCCTGGACATGCAGCAAAGCTTGGTCGATTTATCAGCATAACCAAAAATAACAGAAAAACTTGAACTTAGCAAAAGAAAGACAGACACATGCAACATGAACTGTAATACTTATACGATCTATTTGACCGACCTATCATGAATGCATCAGTGCATGGTGGGGGATATGGTTGGAAAAGAAATGGATGGAATCCGAGATCTTGGTAGATGAAACAGAAAATTAGTAGATGGAATCTTATGCTATGAATATTTCAAGTATTGCTTTGCTAGAGATTATCCCACTGATCTACAAGAAGCAGAGCATCATAACAGCAAATTCATGTCACAAATTTTAATCGGGATTGAGAAGTTGAAACTAGGTGGTGCATGAAGTGGAATCAAGTGCAGACAATTCAGAAGAGCCACCGTATACAAAGGAAAGCTGGGATTTACCCTATTCATGTTGTAAAGAGCCTCCACCATATCAGATGTTCTATCATGGACAGCACCAGCCACCTGCAAGTTGTTTTTCATCAGTAATATGAATAGAGGTCTCAAACTAGATATTATTAATCCTTGCCCAAGACACCAGCAGGATCAGAGGAAACAAGACTGGTAACTTTGCCAGGCTAGGTGGCTTCTTAGGACCAGAGATACAGTTAGCCAAAAGATTGGCTGGCCAGAGTAGGATTTTGACTAAGCCGGCCAAGTCAGATTTGGGTGTGCACTGAGTTGAATCTTGGCATTTAGCTGACTAATCCCACTGCCAACAGTCCCGGGGGAATCCAAGGTGGGTACAACACTGACACTACTACTTGAAACTCACACGGTTGAACTTTCTTAAGGAATGCAAGGATCTAACAAAATATATTATTGCTTATCGGTAGGTGAGAGAATGATGTACGCATAATAATAATATGGTGCATTAGCTTCTCATATACTGTGTACATGATATAACAGCATGACCTGATGGATTACCAAAATTATTTTCCCTGTTTGTAAACCACATGTATTTAATAAAAGGGACCCTTAACAGAAAAAGGGAAATAACAAACATGTAGTCCGAGCAGCGACCCAGGTACACAGGACCACATTGCTGCTAGATATAAGGACTTTCTCAGGTAATCATGTTGATGTAGGACAGTACAACGAAAAGATGGCATGTGGTTGCCTAAATAACAAATTTCTAACTCTTCCATAAAAGTAATACCACTGTACAATAGAGGGTAGAGATCAAACCTTCCTCCAATCTTTTCCATATTTTCTATAAGCTGCATAGAAGCGCTCCAACTCATCTTTGCTCCACTGAGAACCAAGGTCGGATAGTTTCTTCTTCTGCAGATAAATGTTTCTTTGATCAATGGTCAACAATGTAATTGATATAATATAACCCACAGTGATCTAAATAAACAAAACAGATAAATGCATTACTGCATTAGCAATCCCCAATCCATGCTTGAAACTTCTTTCCCAAGGAAATATAAGGCAATTAGAAAATTTGACAATCCTTGACAGTGCACACCATGTACCAGATCATGTGAGCAAGCACAAGTTCAGACTTCAGAATAATACACGATAAGGAAAAAAGAGTAAGTTGCATGCGGGGAAAAAATATTTGTTTGTTGATTGACAAAAATATAATGTACATATACTGTTATAGTTGTCCTAATTGTTACATTTAGCAAGCATGTTAGTATCTAATCTATGCTACTTGCATCTTAATAACATCACACAATTGTACATATCATACAGAAGTAGTGACCATTGAAAACATATGGCAAGCAACATAGCACAGATTTTATAATAAAACCGAGATAACACCAAAACTCCGATAAAACCAGAGGCTGACTGACTTTTTTGTCCAAGTCATACCACTGGCATGTAATTTGGAGCTGCCATTGTTAGCATTTTGCTTATATTGTTATACATGTGCGGAATTTAGATGAATCAAATGCTGATTTAAGACATTTTCAAGACACTGCTGAGTGCAGATACTTACTCGCACTTTATTTTTATGTACAACTGTTGCATCCTTTTCCGGCCAATCTTCATTAATTTTGGCATAGCGCTTGTTTACATTTCTCACTTTTCTGGTGGAAGACATTGAAACTCACAGAACTGCCTGAAAGTCTGGAAGACAATTCACTTGAGATTAGCCAATTTTCTTCAGTAGCTCTTGGATGAAAAATGCAAAGGAAAACTGAATAAAAAAAGAGGTAAACAGGAAGGCTAACAATATTTTTCAGAATAAAACATGTATTTACATACACAATCTTCATGAAATGTTATATATAAGGGAAGTTTTTTTTTTGGGCGGGGGGGGGGGGGGGGGGGGGGGTAGAATGTTATGTACCAAAGAAAAGAACCACTCTTGCAAAATACAATTAAATATTTCTATTTAGCTCTGCCATCAAAAGAGCCTGTTAAGTTATCCATCTCCACCCTTAACTCTACCATTTTATATTTGAATAAACAGTCCCAACCAAGCCTAATCTAAGTATACGCAGCAAGACTGCTATTTTTTCAGTTGTTGCACAGCCTAGCCTTCTCTTCCTTTTCCCCTGGACTGTATTTACTTCATTTTCTTCCAAACAAGAGACAGCCTGTCATTCCTTCTATTCCAGCCGAGACACAACATAAACATAAATGCACTCACACATCGATACCCCAGGCTAAATGAACCATAAATCATTTTCCACTACAACAATTTGGCAGCACCCGTTCCCTTCCAGAATCTCAGCGGAATTAACTTTCTTCCACACCCGCTGAACTTTCCTCCGCAGTTTAGGAAGAATATATACTAGGGTTTCCTGCAGCGAATTGGAAGAACGGTAAGAAAGGATAACCTGGATCTGGATCTGGGAGAGAGGGGGCAGCAGGGGGGAATCGGCGTTAGGAGCATGGGCTGGCGCTGCTCCGGTTGCCGGTGGGGCACCGGGCCACTCCTTACCCCGGCGATGTGCCTTCAGGAGAGGACAAATTGCTCGATCTGTGTCCGCTTAGGGTGTGTGTGAGTGGAGGTGAGGGTGGGTGGGGGGGGGGGGGGGGGGGGGGGGGGGGGGGGGGGGGGGGGGGGGGGGGGGGGCAGGATAAGAAATAGGCACCCGGTTTATGGGGTGAAGTGAAGGAAAACGCGGAGCGAACGAACAGAAGGGCAACAGAATGGTAATTTCAGTAACAGGGTGTTCTTTAGGTGCAAAAGGGAGGTTCTTTTGATGGTCTGCGCCCACGTTTCTACATATAAATACCATGAGGAATCAGTTAACAAGTTCCAGGATCGTATACCTTGCTACAATTACAACATGAATAAAAGTCAGCACGCGGCACATGATTAATTTACATGACCAATTTGTAATATAAAAGGGTAGGAAATAACACTCAGACGTACATTCTTGACGCCCAGGTGGTAATTAATTCTTAGATGCAAAAAAGAACTTTGTGCTTTTGATGTGTCTACTCAATCTCTTTCCGTCTTATCATCGACGTACGGCACACTCTTTCTGTTAACTTGTGACTAATTAGTAATTACCAGCACTTCTGTTGATTAATTTCAAGTGTGTTTGACAGTTGTTGAGGGCACTTTATGGTTAAGATGGGGACATTGGGATCTTGGCATGGACAGATAGCTAGAAGTGTGTAAGGTGCATGCATTAACACAAAAAAGTGTGCGTATAATGTTTGAATATGGTCAAACCATGAGTGTCACACATACGGTGTTTTCTGGTCACTCTACTAAGTGGTTCCGTTCTATGGATAGCTCGATAAAGTTAAAATAGGTGCATCCTATACTGGCTAGCCGACATGATCGACAAAGCATGTAGGTTTAGCTTTAAGATAATCGAATGCCTAAGTACTAAAATGCATCACCATAAACTATAGAACAGATTGTGTATTTGCTTGGAATCTTATTAGTTATAACTTCTGCAAAATCAGATGATGAAAAAATTATGAAGTTGCTTAATTGTTCTCAACAGTGAAAGCTTGCATTGCCCTGCTGAACTAGGCCAAGCGTCCAGAATCTATCCTTGCATGGTGACTACTATGTGCCCACAGCAAGATTCTGCAACCTCACCATGGTTGGATGTTGACTAGGTCATGTAAGTTGAAGAAAGAGGCGTTGTACATAAAAGCGAGTGTGAGATCGTCGGAGTCGGGAGAGTCAATGAAAACCTTCCCAACATCGTCACTTGTCAAGCTGAGGGAGGCCTCAAGCCCTAAGTGCCCACGAATGCTATCGTCATCCAACATTCCTGCTCGATACTGTTGTTGCTTGTTTGTCAGAGCAGCTCCGAACAGTCTATACAATTAGGATGATTTACCAAAGCTTGATGAGTAATTTAGACTGGAATTGGTTGAAGTGTGTTTTTGCCTAACTTGACATTCCAGGAGATTCAGATGCGCACAAATGACATCTAGTTTTGGAAGGACGAATTTTCAAAGTTTGGTGCCCGTGAAAGTAAAAGCTAGCTGTTCCATTTCAAATACTTCTATGAGAGCACTCCCATTTCAAATACAACATTCCGCACTAAACCTGACAAGGTTAAGGTGGGGAGGGCAGGCCTGCACACTCGCCTGGAACATGTACACACTGGAAAACACTTCAGCGTGGAAGGTTCCTTCCGACACGAAAAGAGTGTTGCAACACATTCAAGGTCACAGAATGAAAAGGTGTATTTGTCACTCAATCTCACACCTTAAAAAGTATGGGTCCCACCGGTGGCTCCCTTGTATTTTGGTTGGGGTCTCCAGCGAAGGCTTTCCTAATAAGGCCAACACGAAAGCTCACCAATGGCATGAATGACTCCTTTGAAATAACGGCTCACAACTTCACCGCACCTACCAAAATCGCCCGTCCTGAAGCACCTTGCGGTCCCTAAAGGCTAAAGAGTCGGCAGAATTGGAAGGAAGGTGCTCTTCCAGTTCCAAGCCTAAGCATGTTCAGACAGATAGTGTCATTCTTCCATATTTGATCCTCGAGATTAATCCCTTGTCATCCCATCACTATTGTCATATAGTCCTGTTGTCCATCCACAACGCAATATACTACAAATTGTAATTTTGTTGGGGCATTCTACGCAATAACTGCTCACTAATGCCATCATCCATGGAGATAACTAAGCATACATGCCACAGCCGAACAAATTACTAGCATGTTTGTCTTGTTGTCCATCCATCGATAATTCAACATTACAAAAGAGAAACACCCTCTGCCAACAACCTAACGACATTTAGATGCCAAACCGGCATGCACATCCTGTGCCGAGCATTGGTGTTAAAAGAGGAAGTAGATTGGGAATTAGGGGCGGGAAAAAAAACCTCGGATTTGGCGGGAGGGGAATCGAGGGGGCGGAAGGCGCGGCCGTGAAGCACACCCCCCTGCGCGCGCGTCGAGCTCGCGTTCGTCCTCGGAGCTCCTGCAGCAGGAAACCAAGGGAAATGTCACGCTGCTGCTGCTCGACCGCACGCCTAGGGAAATGCCTAGCGCCAAGGAGCTGCCGCCCCCGCTACTACCACAGCCGTGCCGCGGCCCCCGCCCGCCTCCCGCGCGCGCGCGCGCCGGCAAGCAGCTGCCCCGCTCGCTCCGCTAGGGCGCGCTGCCGGCCCCGCTCGCGCGCGCGCTTGCGCTTGCTCCGACCTTCCCGCCGGCCGTCTGCCCGGCCCGCCCTATGCGCGGAGAGAGAGGGAGGAGGCGATGGACTCACCTGGCAGTGGAGCCGCCGCGGGAGGCCGCGGCGCGATCTGCGTGCGTCGCCGCGCGGGTCGGAGTCGGAGGAAATCGATGGGGTTTGGTTCGCTCGAGGTCGAGGGTGGGGAAAGTGGCTGGCGCACGCACGCAGGGGGCGGGCTGCACCCGGTGCACTGGACGGAGGACACCGTCGGTTCAAATTTGAATTTTTCTTTTTCTTTCTCAAAAAAGAATCTTCTGAAGAAAAAACTACTATAGCAGGTAGGCACAACTCTCTTTTTTCTTCGAAAATGGCTCGAATCAAATTATACAGGTTCACCAGAAATACAAAGAATTCCAATATTATTATTATTATAATAAATAATGTTTCGGGGCCATCAGGACTAGGAAGCGCCGCCATCCGCGAGGATCGCTTCTTCCACATGCCTCCCGGCAGTACAAAGCACCACCGAAACAAGGGTGAGGGCGAGCGAGCCTTTATTCCGTCCTGACGACACCGCCGACAATTTAAGACAAATCTTTAAACTATTCATATTGTTACCATGGATCGGGACACTCAAATTTGGGGTTCCCTCATGCCCCCACCATCGCAGCGCCCGACAGAGACTATGGGAACCCCTTGTGGCGCCGGCAGTTGAAGGAAGGAGCACCTCCTTTTTCATAACCCTAGGTAGACACAATGTGGATATATATATATATATAGTCACGGATTTTCCCTCTGATCCGTATTACTTGCCGCTCAAATGGATACGTGTAGCCCTGAAATTTCAAGTACAATATATAATTTAGTTTTTAACGTGACCAAGTAAAAAAATAGCCAATTTGTTGTCGAAAGTGACTACCCGCCAAATTTTAATCCATAATTACACGAAGTGCTGCTTGATGTCAGAATTATACGTTCCTTTTTTGTTCTGGGCAGCTTGTGTTTGTGAATTCTATTTTGACATGATAAATGCTACTATTATCTATGTCATACTTTAAAATAACTTTTTAAGTCTTCAACTGGGACTTTGTGCACAACGAGTCCCGGTGGACCGCATGTGTCTTCCTTTGGAGTTGAGACTAGCGGCGCCACAGCGGGGAAGGTTGATATTGAGAAAAAAAAATCTAAATGTACATACACCCGATGCACCAGACATCTACTCAAGCTAGAAAGTGTTTCATAAAAGAAGAATTAGGTACTTCTTCTGTTTTAAAATGTAGTGTATACTAAATTTTTTGAAAGTCAAACTTTGCAAATTCTAACCAAATTTATAAAGAGAACTATTTATATCTAGAATACATAATATATAAAATATGAAACTACATCTTGTGATGAGTATAATGATTATATGTTTGGCATTTTAGATGTAAACGTTTTTCTTCAGAAACTTGGTCAAAGTTGGTGAGGTTTAACTTCTTAAAAATTTACATGCACTACATTATGGAGCGGAGGAAGTAATATTTACAGCACATATAGGCAAAAGATTAGAATACATGACGTCAGGGTGATTTATGTATAAATTTTGGATTTTTATAACTAACTCAAAAGTGAAAAAAAATAGCATTGCTCTTTTTTAGTTGGAAAGGAATAACTTAGCAGCAATGATGGACTTTATTTGATACCTAAAATACACCAGCTTGGTTTCAGGTATGTCTACATTATTTCCTCTCGGTGGCTTCTGCAATGAATTCTTATCTGAAGTCTTATGACATGTTAGATACCAATGTTATCCATGTCATAGATATCTTTTTTGAAGATAATATTTTAAGATGTAAAATGGGCCTGGGTGCATCGCCTGCATATCGAGTCAGGGGCGAACCGGATGTTCTCCCTTAGAGGGCGAGGGTAGGCTAGCCGCGCCACAGTGCATTCCTTATACCTGCTCTTTTACTCCATTTCAGATTAGTTAAATCATAACCGTGCTCTGAGTCGAATTTCATTTGAGTTCGCCGAAGACGACATCGAAGAAGGTAACAGGCCACCTGGGTTCCCGCCTTCCCGGCCCTTCTCCATCCCCTTGGCTGTTCCTTCCCCGCCCCTTAGTAGATGGGTTTACAAAATGCTATTCAGACAATGACATTATTCAGTACTCCCTCCGTAAAGAAATACTATGAGTGTTTAGTATTTCTCTATAGAGGGAATACTACACAATATGCACAATAATTTTCAGACATACCTCACATACGTACAGTCTAGAAGCAGTGTTGAATTAGTGATTATTTCGGTGAGATCATGAAACAGCACACCGCCAAAGTTCCTTACTGCTAGACATGATCAGAGATAAAAACTGCTCCATGGCTGGCTGGTTATATCCAAGACTGCACTTGCATTTTGTGTTATTTCTTACTCCCTCCGTTCCAAAATAGATGACCCATCTTTGTACTATCTTTGTAATCTGAACTCATGTGCAATACGCTAGCTAACACTACGCGTCTAGGCTTGCTATGAAGAAACTGAATAAAAAGGTAAATGACATAATAAGTCTGAAGGTCCGAGCAGTACAACAAACACAGAGAACGTCACAGTAACTGAAACTCGCCTTCTCCATGTAGAATTTGAGAAGACTTTGTTGTCTGCAGTTTGAGATTCCATTTAGTGCATGATATCATACATGCTTTTTTTCGCGCGGTTTAGAGAAATGGCCAAATCTCATCACCATCAGATAAACGAGAGTCTAGTCGATTGGTACTCTGCGCCAGGCCTTCCCTTCCAACATCAGGCACCGAGCAGTTGTTAGGAGCATGCATCAAGCAACAGCTTGCTACCTCAGAGCAATGATCCTGCAATGGTGACAGTTGTAACACTGACTGACCGTTCAAGGCAAAATTATAAGCAGCAGAAAAACATACCTATAATTTCTTTTGAGATGCATACACTACTGGATATGAATAGACAGTTAGAAACACATGAACACAAGTTCTTTTTTTTTTTGAAACACATGAACACAAATCATTTGCCTGTAGCCCGAAAGCGCACCATTAAGGGCCATTAACAACGTCTGGCTCCTCCTTGTTAGATCCGGCAGGCTGGCGCCCTGACCTGCTGCCTCACCTCATCTGGGCTGGATTTACTCGCCGGCAGACAACTCTGCAGGCGGCTGCTCTATTGGAGGAGTTTGAAACAAGCTGGACTAACCAGTAGGGCGAGGGCAGCACCTTGAGGCCTTTACGCTGTTTCACATCGTTGCAGCACCAGCAAGGTTGTATTGCGAATCGATGGAGCACTGGACAGTACTAGCAAGCCCGTATATGTGAAATTTTGAAAATCACCCTTCTTCATTAATTTCAGTAGACTTGTTTTGATCCTTGATTTATTTTGACTCTGATTTTGACCACAAAGAAGACAAGCAAGCGACCAAATCGTGTTATCAGACTACTACTTATCGGAATCATATAACGCGGTGCGGCCCGGGTCGAGCGTCGATCGCCATGACTGACGGTGCGTGCGGTCCAGCGATCCGGTCGGGCTCAACGGCGCGGACTGGTTTCACATGAGGAAAAAACCCAGAAAAACCGACGACGTGGCATGGCACGTGGACTTTGCAATCGAGACCCATGAATCAGAATGCTCACAAAAAATAGAAGTGGATAAACCCTGGCAACACTTTTGTTAAATGGGGTATGCCGGATGAAATTTTCTTAAATGGGGTAATTAGCGTCAAAAATGTCAAACTTAGAGGTAAAAATTGGAATTCACTCTACTATATATTACTCCCTCTGTTCCTGTTCCTAAATACTGTCTTTCTAGATATTTTAAAAAGTAACTACATACGGAGCAAAATGAGTGAATCTACTCCCTAAAATACGTCTACATATATCCATATGTGATAGTCCATTTGATATCACGGTTCCATTTGATATCACGGTTACACTCCGAGTTGAAGGCCATCTCGATGTCACGGTTCCATGACTTTGCCCGTTTTATCGCCACCTCGCGCCCGTCACGGAGCGTGCCGCGGTACACCGACCCGACGGTCGTCGTCGAACCCCTCCGTCGGCGCGCGTAGGGTGTCCAGTGTGAAATGCTTCACCATGCTGGACCCAAGCCGCAGCTCATCCGGCCTGGTGCGTCCACCTGCAGGTTTATGAATTACGTATAATTTTCTGTCAGATACCGTGCAAATATTACGCAGGTTTATGAATTGGAATTTTTTTTTCAAATACTGTGCAAGTTTATGAATTACAATTTTCTGTCAACTGCCTCACTTAACTAATCACTCTACGTTTTGCAATGATAATAATTTCTTGGCGTGATGACTCCTAGCTTTGGTGCTTCTGTGCACCACGGGGGACACTGACCCAATGCCAATGAAAAAATATATACTGGCATGGGTCAGTGATCCTGGTATGCATATGCACATGTACTATGTATATATGGTTTATATTATGCATATTGTGTTTAATAATTATATTTTCTGAACACTAAACTCTTTATGGAGTATATAAGGTTTTCCTGGAGAATTCCGCGCAAAAAAGGTTTTCCTGGAGAAATAAATGTCATGTTGGAATGGAAACGTAGATGGATTACCTGGCATAGCTCGATCCAACAAGAAACTTGATGGCCCGGTGAATGATAAATGCTGCTGGCAACAAGAAAAGTTTATGCTCAGATTCTTTTAGCATGTACTTCCTCCGTAAACTAATATAAGAGTGTTTAGATTACTAAAATAGTGATCTAAACGCTCTTATATTAGTTTACAGAGTGAGTATAATTTTAAAGGAGCAATGATAAGAGAAACCGTGGAAAACTTTGTTTCTATAACAGTAGTTTGGCAGCAAAGTTTTTTTTAAACCGTGGTAATTGAAAACCACAATATTAGTCTAGGTGGGCAAAGAATACTACAGTTTTCTAAAACCAATGTTTTTTCTCAGTTTTATATGTGTTTGGTTGCTGCTGTTTAACCAAAGTTTTGACCAAGTATTTTAACATGGATGACTGAGTAATTAGCGGCTGCTAACGTCGACCGGTTGCATGCAGCTGCCATGCACACGATCAGTCAACTAGATTGAAGAAATACCATCCTAGGAGTAGTCAACTAGTAGATTGAAGTAATACAATCCTAGGAGCGTGTTGCCATTATATGTCTATATATGTGCATGTACTTTGAGCCGGTCCTAAATTCTTTGTGCGTGTATATGCGCCATTTATACTGAATCGGCTAGTTAGCTAGCATATATAACCTGCTGATTATGAGTGTTCTCCAAAAGGATCAATCAATCTAATCCGTGCGCTACTCGCGGGAAATACATAGGCAGCCAAGGACTCGAGAAATAGCTTGTTGCGGACGAGTGTCCTCCCTGGTGGTGAGCTTGATTCAGTCATGGCACTGCAGAGAGATAGAGAGACTCGCACGCGACGCCGGCTGGAAGGTAGACTAATCAAACTGAATCGGCTATAACCAGGAGATATAATATGATCGTTTACCATATAAGAGAAAGAGGGAAAATAGAATGGGATCACTCTGAATATTTTTATCTTGATGTAGACGGCAACGTCAAGTGTGATCTCCCGGAAGATTTCTCTCTGTTCTGTTTTAAAAAAAGAGGTCGGGACCTCTTTTTCGAATACTGCAAAAAAAACATGGTTTCTAGCATACCGTGGTTTCTAAAATTTTGGTTTTTTCTGAAGCCAAACGCATCAAAGTATTCAAAACCTTGGTATTTTTCAGAAACCATGGTATTCTTAGAAAACTTAAAAAAAAAACTTTGCTGCCAAACGCAGCCTAACTGGCTTAGTCATTTATTGTTTTATTTCTCAAGTTTTCTAATAAGTAATAGCACATGCATGGTAAAATCACTGGGATATCCTTCTTTTATATCTCTTAGAAAGTTACTAGACATCTGAAAAAAAATCCTTAATTTCGTAATTATTATAAATACTAGTACTAATATTTTTCTCCTATAAAGAAAGTAAACACCAATATTAGATCTTCTATATCTAAATGGCTAGTAGTCCTTACTAAACCTAGTTCTCTTAACATGCAGAAATTCTCATGCTCCTATTAAATAGAGAAGTTTTAACTGCTTCCACAATTGTCTTGTTTAAATATTTTGATCAAGCTGAAGTCACTTGCGTTATTGCACTACATAGGGGGTGTTAGAAGTCGTCAAAGTCAGTTTGAGTACAAATCATGGAAATCAGTTACTATTTTTTCCAACCGGACTATCACCCCTTTCCATTATTTTCTTAACGGAAGTAAAGCATTTAATATTGTTGTAGTTCATGTTTGTTATCTAGTCATGCTGGCAAACTTGTACTAATGTGGTGTTTGGTTCTAGGACTTTTTCTAGTCCCAACTAAAAAGTCCCTAGTCCCTAAAAAGTCCCTCTCTGTTTGTTTACAGAGACTAAGAAGTCTCTAGTCCTTTCCTAGAGGTTATTAAATGACCATGTTGCCCCTAGTATATAGAAAAATAACAATCAAACAACACCATGAGGTGGAGGGCCAATGGGTGTATGAAGGGGCATTGTTGAAAAAGTCCCAAAAAGACTCTCCTTGAGAGTCTTCTTCATTTAGTCCCAAATGCCTAGTTTAGTCCCTAAAAAGTCCCTCCCGTTTGGTAAAAAAGTCTCTAAGAGGGACTTTTTCTAGTCCCTACACAAAAAAGTCCCTGGAAACAAACATCCCCTAAACCAGCGACAATTAATATGAATCGGAGGGAGTAATAAAACAAGTAACAACCCATGGTTTGAGTTGAAACCATAAATGAACACCCTAAGCATGTAGAGTACAATGCTGCTCCTAGTGGTGGTGTTGGTACATGGTACTGCCGTGACAAGTTTCTGTATATCGTACTGGACGTGACATAGCAGCAGTGAGAGAAGCAGCGATAATGGCAGTGCACAAGGAGTATCTCTGTTCTGCGGAAAAAGGAAAAATGCCTTTTTGTGGTAAAAATTACCTCAGTGTTCGTCTCTCCTAGTCCTCTGGGTGGGCTAATTTGTCACAGTTGGTCGGATGGTGTTGCAGAAGCAGCCACCGACATCACCTCATCCACCAACTTAGAGACGGGGCTTATCTGCAGCAGCAATATCATCAACAACAAAGGCACACAAATTATATACTACTACCTAATTTGAACTAAAATCACAACACTTATTTTTGGATCGGAGGGGGTAATATTTTTTACAGTGTTGTGTACCTTTGGGATGAATCAACTTATCAATGGACCTTTTAGTACCGACAATTTACTGGCCACTGTGAGTTAAAATTAACAATCATGGCTTATGTACTAGTATGAACCGTACTGATTTCGTTGACTTTCTGCGCTGAATTTCA
Source organism: Triticum urartu (assembly GCF_003073215.2). Lineage (NCBI taxonomy): Eukaryota > Viridiplantae > Streptophyta > Magnoliopsida > Poales > Poaceae > Triticum > Triticum urartu. Next base: position 6,340,470 of record NC_053026.1, on the reverse strand, counting down.
TTGTCCTTTTGTTTAGTGCTTGTAATATACTTCATTTAATCTCTCTCTATATATATAAATTAAGGGCCTCTCTTACTAATAAGGAACACAAGCAAATATGTTGGAATGTAAGTATTTTATTTTGTGGTACATTAATTGCAACAACTGCTCTATCTAATTACCAATGCATATGTTGTGATTATTTTCTGTTATTTTGGATTAATGGAAGTTGAAGGATAGATAATGGAACACTTAAGTAGTGCTCGTCTGGAATCAAGAGTTATATGTTGGGATAACTCACCTCAGAGCTTTCCTTAAGTGCACCACGATGCGGATCATCGGAATCAGCTTCCACCTGCATAACAAGCAATGACACTTCATCGGCTCATCCACCGCCAACAAATAAAAGTGGAAACACAACGGATCTACTTTCTGAAGTCGAATATGAACCATTAAATAACTATTTAAGGTTGGCTAAAAAGTAAGGATATAAAAAAGCTCCCAAATACTCCCACTGTAACTTAATACATAAGATGTTTTTTGACATTGTCAGAGTGTAAAAAAACGTCTTATATTAAGTTATAGAGGTAGTATAAGATTGTTGGAGGATGACATATTCCCAGAGTGAACATTACTTGAGGTCTTGATGATCTTGTCATGGCATCTTCGATAGAACCGTCCACACTTCTTGTTTCATGGAGCCGAGCGATTATATGTTGCACACTAACCGGTCTTTTCGCTGGGTTGGACTCAATACACTCTATCCCTATCTCAGAACATACCCGTACTTGCTCCAGTTGTATGTCTCTTTGTGATTCATCCAATCTGTTGCTCCAACTTTGAAGTATCTACAGATTGTATATGTACTTCATGAAAATAAGTGTTATAAACTACATATGTACTTTAATATACTATCCCAAAACACGATGTATTGTGTAATTTATTCTAAATAGAGTGAAATCATACATGCAACGTCTAAAAAGTATCATGGAACTAACAAAATAAATTAAGTCAAAGTTAAAATGAAGCCTTTATCTTAGAAAGGTGGCAAGGTGTTCTTACATCCTCAACAGCTTCATACCCCCTCTTTCCGGTTAGTATCTCTATGATTATAACACCAAGACTGTATAAGTCAAACCGGTATGTGACTTCACGGCTGCCGGATTCTGGTGCCAAATATCCCCTTCAAAAAATTAATATTTATCCAATCATTTAATAAGCAAAGGGTCTAATATAAATCATAGCATAAAGAAAAAACATATTTCAATAGGCTTAGCTAGCTCACATTGTTCCCCATATTTTTGTTGTGAAAGCACGACTTTGCTTTTCATCAAAGCACCTTGCTAGACCAAAATCAGCAATTTTTGGTAACATATTATCATCCAACAAAATGTTTTGAGGTTTAAGATCCAAGTGAAGAATTCGATTTTGGTGCAGGTAGTGTAAACCCTCGCAAACCCCATTGATTATTTTGTAGCGCTTTCTCCAGTCAAGTCCAGTAGATGCATCTATGTAAGGGAGAAGAGAAAGTCAGTTTAGTACCAGTTGACATACATGCAAACATTAAATCTTTGGGTCGTAGGTACTATACTGCATGGTAAGTTTTATACCGATGGGATATTTGGAACAAATAATCTTAAAAAGGAAATAAATGTGCAAATCAAACTTTGTCTGATATTTGGATTATGGACCAACTAATCTTTAAAATAAATTAATATGCAAATCAAACTTTGTCTGCCACATGATCCTACCAGTGATATATTTATCAAGAGTTCCATGAGGTAGGTACTCAAAGCAGAGCAATCTTTGTAGTACATCTGCCATGACAAATTTTCCATTGTAGCTTTCTGCTCTCCCTTGTGAGTCGACACCATATCCAATAAACCGTACCACATTTTTGTGATTCACCTTTATCAGACATTCAACCTCTCGGTGGAATTCTTTCTCGCACATATATGTCTTAGATAGTCTCTTCACAGCAATTGCCGCACCATTCTTAAGCACTCCCTACATTCGCAATAGTTTGATGGCATGAACTAAAATCTTGAGATCAACTAATATGTTAGTTGGACAGTTGAGAGTTGTTGTACCTTATAGACCACTGCAAACCCACCTCTGCCAATTTCCCGCTCCTCAGAAAATCGGTTGGTGATATCCTCCAGCAGCGATAATGGAAGGGCCTTCGGTTCTACCTTTTCATCACATAGCATGCGCTCCAGGTCGCTTTGTGTAGTAGTTGAATGGCGATCCATTTGCAATTACACACCACAGTATCCTGGAGAGTGAAAACAAGAGCAACCTTTCTAAATCATTGCTAGTGCCCACGTAATAAAAAGCATCGTAAGTGACCGGGAAATATTGTTGAAAGGTAAATAAGAACAACCTACGGACAAGGGCTTCGTTTTCCTCTTGTGGCAATCCCCACAAAATCAACCTAAATAGGAGGAACAGGGAATTAAGATTTTAGGTGTTCAAAGTGATCTGCAAAGTAGTCGATACAGCAAAGTGGATGGAAACCCCTTCATGGCCTTTAATAAAAGAAATGGATGGAGACAACCAAGGACAAGAACAGTTTTTTCTCGTCCAGAATCTTCGTCGGATGAACTAAGCCCGCGGATCCCCCGACCACACACACAAACGCAAAAGAAGGACCAATCCTTGGGGATGCTCGTTGAACCAGAAAGGTCCAATATTCACTGGAAGCAGGAGAATAGAACACCCGGGCTTGATCCAAGGAAAATGGTAAGTAGAATGATCTTCTAACCACGATCTTGTCAACAGATGCGGAAATTTTCCAGTAAGGGTAGCTAAACCACCCAATCGATAGAATCAGAGTACTTAACAGGACTGAAATCGGCTACGAACTATTTACTCCCTCCGTTCCGAATTACTTGTTTTAGATTTGTCTAGATACGGATGTATCTAGCTAGCGGAGGGAGTAGATCAGAGAAGAAGCATAAGATGCCAGTAGATCTGACAGGAATTTGCGCACCTGGTTGAGTGGCTGACAGCAATGAAGTAAATCCTGCTGATTAGTGAAGACCTGGATGCAAAGGTTAGGAGTCAGGCCGTGGGAGAAGCGATTGATGCGACATATGACCAACCGCTTGCTTCTTTCTGCCTTATCTTTTCCTTTCCTCTGAAGCTTTTTTTTAGAGAACCTATAACAAAAGGAAGGGCATAGAGCATCTCTAGTAGACCCCTTATATTGCGGACGCTTATGGTATATTTACAGTTTGCAAAAAACATGTTTTGCGGAGCAAACCCCGAACAGACCCCGCGAAGTGGAACAGACCCCAATTGCAGAATATTCTGTTTGACAATTCCGCTTCGCGGGAATATTCACGGAATATTTTGTTTGCCAGTTCCGCTTCGTAGGGTCTGTTCGACAATTAGACAATTTGACCACAATTCTGGTGATTGGCTTCAAATTCGAACAATCAAACATAGTTTGCGCGGAAATTAACCATAGTTTTCAATCATCACGCAAAAGAACCTCATGCAAAAGCAACCACCACCTCCATCACCATCTTCATCATCGTAATCGCTCTCCACCACCGCCACCGAAGCCACCATCACCTCCATGACCATCACCATCAACATCATCACTCTCCACCACCACCACCCATTCTCCCACCGGCACCGAAGCCATCAGACCTTGCGGCTATCATCCTTCTCTTCAAGACCTCTCTCCTTGCGATATCATGTCATTCTTTGGTGATGTCGTCCATGTCATTGCGGTTCATAGTCATGATCTTGTTCTCCTCGGCAAGGGCTTTTCTCTCCTCAATGGCGGCCTTGCGCAACCCCTCTTCCTTCAGTAGTTGCCACTTTTCTTACTTCTCTTGTGCCTTCTTCTCGGCCAACTCCTTCTTTGCCTCCAATGTCTTGGCTATTATTGGAAATATGCCTAGAGGCAATAATAAATAAGTTATTATTATATTTCCTTGTTCATGATAATCGTTTATTATCCATGCTAGAATTGTATTGATAGGAAACTCAGATACATGTGTGGATACATGGACAACACCATGTCCCTAGTAAGCCTCTAGTTGACTAGCTCGTTGATCAATGGATGGTTACGGTTTCCTGACCATGGACATTGGATGTCGTTGATAACAGATCACATCATTAGGAGATGATGTGATGGACAAGACCCAATCCTAAGCATAGCACTAGATCGTGTAGTTCGTATGCTAAAGCTTTTCTAATGTCAAGTATCATTTCCTTAGACCATGAGATTGTGCAACTCCCGGATACCGTAGGAGTGCTTTGGGTGTACCAAACGTCACAACGTAACTGGGTGGTGACTATAAAGGTGCACTACAGGTATCTCCGAAAGTGTCTGTTGGGTTGGCACGAATCGGGACTGGGATTTGTCACTCCGTGTAAGCGGAGAGGTATCTTTGGGCCCACTCGGTAGGACATCATCATAATGTGCACAATGTGATCAAGGAGTTGATCACGGGATGATGTGTTACGAAATGAGTAAAGAGACTTGCCGGTAACGAGATTGAACAAGGTATCGGGATACCGACGATCGAATCTCGGGCAAGTATCGTACCGATAGACAAAGGGAATTGTATACGGGATTGATTAAGTCCTTGACATCGTGGTTCATTCGATGAGATCATCGTGGAACATGTGGGAGCCAACATGGGTATCCAGATCCCGCTGTTGGTTATTGACCGGAGAACGTCCCGGTCATGTCTGCATGTCTCCCGAACCCGTAGGGTCTACACACTTAAGGTTCGATGACGCTAGGGTTATAAAGGAAGTTTGTATGTGGTTACCGAATGTTGTTCGGAGTACCGGATGAGATCTCGGACGTCACGAGGAGTTCCGGAATGGTCCGGAGGAAAGATTTATATATAGGAAGTCCTATTTCGGCCATCGGGACGAGTTTCGGGGTCATCGGTATTGTACCGGGACCACCGGAAGGGTCCCGGGGGCCCACCAGGTGGGGCCACCTATCCCGGAGGGTCCCATGGGCTGAATTGGGAAGGGATCCAGCCCAAAGTGGGCTGGGGCGCCACTTCCCCCTAGGGCCCATGCGCCTAGGGTGGGGGGGAACCCTAAGGAAGAGTCCCAAGGGGGTAAGGCACCTCCTAGGTGCCTTGGGGGGGGGGGGAACCTCCCTTGGCCGCCAACCCCCTAGGAGATTGGATCTCCTAGGGCCGGCGCCCCCCCTTGGCCCTCCTATATATAGTGGGGGAAGGAGGGCTCTTTCATCCATGCCTTTGGTTGCCTCCTTCTCCCTTCTCCAACACCTCCTCCTCTCCCGTGGTGCTTGGCGAAGCCCTGCAGGATAGCCACGCTCCTCCATCACCACCACGCCGTTGTGATGCTGCTGGATGGAGTCTTCCTCAACCTCTCCCTCTCTCCTTGCTGGATCAAGGCATGGGAGACGTCACCGGGCTGTACGTGTGTTGAACGCGGAGGTGCCGTCCGTTCGGCGCTTGGTCATCGGTGATTTGGATTACGACGAGTACGACTCCATCAACCCCGTTCACTTGAAGGCTTCCGCTTAGCGATCTACAAGGGTATGTAGATGCACTCTCCTTCCCCTCGTTGCTGGTCTCTCCATAGATAGATCTTGGTGACACGTAGGAAAATTTTGAATTTCTGCTATGTTCCCTAACAGTGGTATCAGAGCCAGGTTTATGCGTAGTTTCTATGCACGAGTAGAACACAAAGTAGTTGTGGGCGTTGATTTTGTTCAATATGCTTACCGTTACTAGTCCAATATTGATTCGGTGGCATTGTGGGATGAAGCGGCCTGGACCGACCTTACACGTACTCTTACGTGAGACTGGTTCCACCGACTGACATGCACTAGTTGCATAAGGTGGCTAGCGGGTGTCTGTCTCTCCCACTTTAGTCGGATCGGATTCGATGAAAAGGGTCCTTATGAAGGGTAAATAGCAATTGGCATATCACGTTGTGGTTTTTGCGTAGGTAAGAAACGTTCTTGCTAGAAACCCATAGCAGCCACGTAAAACATGCAAACAACAAATAGAGGACGTCTAACTTGTTTTTGCAGGGTATGCTATGTGATGTGATATGGCCAAAGGATGTGATGAATGATATATGTGATGTATGAGATGATCATGTTCTTGTAATAGGAATCACGACTTGCATGTCGATGAGTATGACAACCGACAGGAGCCATAGGAGTTGTCTTAATTTATTTATGACCTGCGTGTTAACATAAACGTCATGTAATTACTTTACTTTATTGCTAACCGTTAGCCATAATAGTAGAAGTAATAGTTGGCGAGACAACTTCATAAAGACACGATGATGGAGATCATGATGATGGAGATCATGGAGCCCCGAAGATGGAGATCGAAAGGAGCAATATGATATTGGCCATATCATGTCACTATTTGATTGCATGTGATGTTTATCATGTTTATACATCTTATTTGCTTAGAACGACGGTAGTAAATAAGATGATACCTCATTAAAATTTCAAGAAAGTGTTCCCCCTAACTGTGCATCGTTGCGAAAGTTCGTCGTTTCGAAGCACCACGTGATGATCGGGTGTGATAGATTCTTCCGTTCGAATACAACGGGTGTTGACGAGCCTAGCATGTACAGACATGGCCTCGGAACACATGCAAAACACTTAGGTTGACTTGACGAGCCTAGCATGTACAGACATGGACTCGGAACACAAGAGACCGAAAGGTCGAGCATGAGTCGTATAGAAGATACGATCAACATGAAGATGTTCACCGATGTTGACTAGTCCGTCTCACGTGATGATCGGACACGGCCTAGTTGACTCGGATCATGTAATCACTTAGATGACTAGAGGGATGTCTATCTGAGTGGGAGTTCATAAGATGAACTTAATTATCCTGAACATAGTCAAAAGGTCTTCACAAATTATGTCGTGGCTCACGTTTCTGTTCTACTGTTTAGATATGTTCCTAGAGAAAATTTAGTTGAAAGTTGATAGTAGCAATTATGCGGACTAGGTCCGTAAACTGAGGATTGTCCTCATTGCTTCATAGAAGGCTTATGTCCTTAATGCACCGCTCAGTGTGCTGAACCTCGAACGTCGTCTGTGGATGTTGCGAACATCTGACATACACGTTTTGATGACTACATGATAGTTCAGTGAGTAATGCTAAATGGTTTAGAATTGAGGCACCAAAGACGTTTTTGAAACATCGCAGAACATATGAGATGTTCCAAGGACTGAAATTGGGATTTCAGGCTCGTGCCCACGTCAAGAGGTATAAGACCTCCGACGATTTTCTTAGCCTGCAAACTAAGGAGAAAAGCTCAATTGTTGAGCTTGTGCTCAGATTGTCTAAGTACAACAATCGCTTGAATCGAGTGGGAGTTGATCTTCCAGATGAGACAGTGATGGTTCTCCGAAGTCATTACCACCAAGATGCTAGAGCTTCATGATGAACTATAATATATCAGGGACATATATGATGATCCTTGAGATATTCGCGATGTTTGACGCCACAAAAGTAGAAATCAAGAAGGTGCATCAATTGTTGATGGTTGGTGAAACCACTAGTTTCAAGAAGGGCAAGGGCAAGAAGGGATACTTCATGAAACGGCAAATCAGCTGCTGCTCTAATGAAGAAACCCAAGGTTGAACCCAAACCCGAGACTAAGTGCTTCTGTAATAAGGGGAACAGTCACTGAAGCAGAACCACCCTAGATACTTGGTAGATGAGAAGGCTGGCAAGGTCGATAGAAGTATATTGGATATACATTATGTTTATGTGTACTTTACTAGTACTCCTAGTAGCACCGGGTATTAGATACCGGTTCGGTTGCTAAGTGTTAGCAACTCGAAATAAAAGCTACGGAATAAACGGAGACTAGCTAAAGGTGAGATGACGATATGTGTTGGAAGTGCTTCCAATGTTGATATGATCAAATATCGTACGCTCCCTCTACCATCGAGATTGGTGTTTGTGTTGAGCATAGACATGATTGGATTATGTCTATTGCAATACGGTTATTCATTTAAGGAGAATAATGGTTAATCTGTTTATTTGAATAATACCTTCAATGGTCTTACACCTAAAATGAATGGTTTATTGAATCTCGATCGTAGTGATACACATGTTCATGCCAAAAGATAGTAATGATAGTACCACCTACTTGTGGCACTGCCACTTAAGTCATATCGGTATAAAACGCATGAAGAAGCTCCATGTTGATGGATCTTTGGACTCACTCATTTTTGAAAAGTTTGAGACATGCGAACCATGTCTATTGGTGTATATGCATAAAGAAACTCCATGCAAATGGACCATTTGGACTCACTTGATTTTGAATCACTTGAGACATGCAAATCATACCACATGGGCAAGATGACTGAAAGCCTCAGTTTCAGTAAAATGGAACCAGAAAGCAACTTGCTGGAAGTAATACATTTTGATGTGTGCAGTCCAATGAGTGCCGAGGCATGTAGTGGATATCATTATGTTCTTACTTCACAGATGATTTGAGTAGATGTTGAGTACATTTACTTGATGAATCACGAGTCTGAATTATTGAAAGGTTCAAGTAATTTCAGTGTGAAGTTGAAATGTCGTCGTGAAGAGAGGATAAAAGATCTATGATATGATCATAGAGATGAATATCTGAATTACGAGTTTGGCACAGAATTAAGACATTGTGGAAATTGTTTCACAACTAATACAGCCTGGAACACCATAGTGTGATGGTGTGTCCGAACATCATAACTGCACCCTATTGGATATGATGCATACCATGATGTCTCTTGTCGAATTACCATGATAGTTTATGGGTTAGGCATTAGAGACAACCACATTCACTTTAAGTAGGGCACCACGTAATTCCGATGAGATGACACCGTATGAACTGTGGTTTAGAGAAAACCTAAGCTGTCATTTCTTAAAAGTTTGGGGCTACGATGCTTATGTGAAAAAGTTTCAGGCTGATAAGCTCGAACCCAAAGCGGACAAATGCATCTTCATAGGACACCCAAAGCAGTTGGGTATACCTCCTGTCTCAGATCCGAAAGCAATAAAGGATTGTTTCTAGAATCGGGTCCTTTCTCGAGGAAAAGTTTCTCTCGAAGGAATTGAGTGGAAGGATGGTGGAGACTTGATGAGGTTATTGAACCGTTACTTCAACTAGTGTATAGCAGGGCACAAAGAGTTGTTCCTGTGGCACCTACACCAATTGAAGTGGAAGCTTATGATAGTGATCATGAAACTTCAGATCAAGTCACTACCAAACCTCGTAGGATGACAAGGATGCGTACTACTTCAGAGTGATACGTAATCCTGTCTTGGAAGTCATGTTGCTAGACAACAATGAACCTACGAGCTATGGAGAAGCTATGGTGGGCCTGGATTCCGATAAATGGCTCGAGGCCATAAAATCCGAGAGAGGATCCATGTTGAAAACGAAGTGTAGACTTTGGAAGAACTACTTAATGGTCGTGAAAGTGCGTTATATCGACTAGAGGGGGGGTGAATAGGCGATTTTTATGAAAGTCTTCAAAACGTGAGAGTTATGAAGACAAACAGTGAAGATTATGCCTATTACTATGCAGCGGAAGTTAGATTACACTAGGCCAGCCATGGTCATGTATTCAATAGAGTGAAAGCGCAATGACAAACAGCTTCAGTGTAATAAGGATCAGGTAGGAAGAAGTTATGAACCCGAACAGATCATACATTCATGTTGTGAAGACAAAAGATAAAGCAAGCATGCAATGGCTTCACAATGAATAAATGTAAGTGAAAGGAAGTGAAGATGAAACCAGTGACACGTTGAAGACAATGATTTGTTGGACCAGTTCCAGTTGCTGTGACAACTGTACGTCTGGTTGGAGCGGCTAGGTATTTAAACCAAAGGACACACAGTCCCGGACACCCAGTCAAGGACACTTAGTCCAAGACACCCAGTCCTCACCGTTTTCTCCTTGAGCTAAGGTCACACAGACCTCGCTCAATCACTCAGGTAAGTCTTCAAGGTAGACTCCCAAACCTTCACAGACTTCGTTCACTGGCAATCCACAATTTCTCTTGGATGCTCAGAACGCGACGCCTAACCGTCTGGAGGATGCACAGTCCTCAAGTGTAATAAGTCTTCAAATCACACAGACACGAAGACTTAAGTGATGCCCAATTTACTCTGGCTCTGGGTGGTTAGGGCTTTTCTCCTCACTAGGAATTTTTCTCTCAAAGGCTTCGAGGTGGGTTGCTCTCAAACGACAAAAGCCGTGCACTGAAATCTGAGCAGCCAACCGTTTATGGTTGTGGGGGGTGGACTATTTATAGCCACTTGGCAACCCGACCTGATCTGTCCGAAATGACCCTGGGTCACTAAGGAACTGACATGTGTACCAACGGTCGAATTTTGAACTCACACGGCAACTTTACTTGGGCTACAAGTAAAGCTGACTTGTCTGACTCTAGACAAGATTTTCTCTCAAAGTCTTCGCTCGAAGACATAGGATTTGAATTAGGCATCACTACAGTCATTCTGACTAGTTCTTTTGGACCCCACTTAACAGTACGGTGATTCCTATGACACAACATAAATGAAATAAAACTACGAAGGATCTAAGTCTTCGAGTTCCATAAGCTTCATAGGGAGTCTTCTCATGTCATTGTCTTCAATATGAATATCTTCATAAACCACCATTGTCTTCAATGTCTTCGTACATTTTTAGGGGTCATCTCTGGTAATAAAACCGAATCAATGAGGGACTTCTACCTGTGTTTTCCTGCAATTCTCACAAACACGTTAGTCCCTCAACTAGGTTTGTCGTCAATACTCCAAAACCAACTAGGGGTGGCACTAGATGCACTTACAATCTCCCCCTTTTTGGTGATTGATGACAAACTAGTTGAAGTTTTCAACGGGAAACATAATTTGTGAGATAGTAAAGGAATTTGTCTTCATAAGTTGCAAGGGCTCCCCCTGAAGATGTGCATATAAGTAATTTGCCTTTTGAATGCAAATGCACATGGCAGGTTGTACTTGTGGAGATCCACTTCAACTTATGATGACAATCCACTATGCATGTGAAAGTATATGAAGATAATGACATGCATAATGGAAAATGGACGTCTGCAGTAAGAGATGAGTGCGGAATTTATCGTCGCACATGCGGAATTTATCTTCGCATAACGGAGTGACAAGCAGGTAGCAGACGGCCATCAAGGCTAAGTGTTACAACTCAAAGAAGCAAATGTAGCAAAAACAGGAGTTGTAAGCACGAAGCAAAATGTAGCAAAATATGGAGGCACCCGCCCAAAGTGACCCGCTTGAAGACTATAAACATCATGCTTCTCCCCCTTTTGTCAGTGATGACCAAAAAGGTTTGAAGACATAGAGTTTTCTACGCGTTCCCAGGCGCAGCAGGGTCGGTGGAGTTGTTTGGTGGCGGTGCAGATGAGCTTGGTGCAGATTCGACGTGTGTTGAAGCAGGTGGAGATGATGTCGCGTCGTCGTCTTCTTCAATAATCCGGGCAGACACGGTGGCAGCAGAAGAAGAGAATTCTGACTCTTCAAGTGATGGTGTGCTTCGCATCACAGCTCTTCTTGGAGGCGTGGAGTCAAATTGGAATCTCTCTCTGAAGCCATCCTCTTGCAGTTCAGCTTCATTGCTCATCATGGTGAGGCCTTTCCAAGTGCGGCGACAGGTCTCGTGTGCGACAAACGCATTCTTGGTTGCCAGATTTTTGATGCGATTGGCGTCTTGCATGATGCTTCTCATCTGCCGTTTGAGCCAGTCGTGATGCCTGTCTTGCTTTTGGTGAAGAGCCACAAGAAGCTCTCGGTCATTGAGTGCTCGAGCGCGCTTCTTGGGTCTCTTGGCAGCTGTACTGTCAGTGGCTTCAGTTGATGCAGGGGCACGTGTGGTGCCAGCCATTGGATACACTCGGGAGAGAGCTTCAACACCTTCAATATTTTGAGTGAAGCTCTGGTGTTCTGCATTTTTAAGACTTAATGGTTGCTTGCCAGGCTCTGGATATATTGCTTCAGCAGATGTGTCCACATCTGGCAAAAATATCCTATGGTTGTGGGCTGAGGGTTGATAGGAGATTGCAGAGTGAAGCTTGATTAGCCTCATAACCCAAGGAGCATAGACTTTAATCCAAACAGTTCTGAGGCAGACGCTGCAAAGTGACGGATGAAGAGATCCTATACATTGAAGCATTTGCCATGTAGAATGCAGAAGATGAGAGTCTTCATTGCACCATCAATTGTCGCATATCGAGAGTGTCCCTTTACAGGCCATAGAGTCCGCCTTATGATATGATATATTGTTCTGGGCAGGTACTCTAAGTCTTCAACGAAGAACCTAGTTGGATAGGGTGCATTAGGAGGCAGTGGCTTCATCATTGAGAGCATCTGACTCATATCTGGCTCAGGACGCTGAAATATGCTCTCAATTGCTTCAGCATGGAGTTGGCACCCTTCTTCAAAGAATTCGCCAGGAGTGGGAAGGCCGGTAAGCTCAATTAGGTCGAAAGCATTGGCTTCATGATGGATATTGCCTGTCATCCACTCCAGAATCCATGTCTTCGGATCTCTGTTATAGCCTTTGATATGCAAAGTGGCATAGAACTGGAGCAGAAGCTCTTCGTTCCAGTGCTCTTCATCAGTGATAAATGGCAGCAAACCCACTTTCTTGAAGCAATCCAGTGCTTCTTCCAGACCAGGCAGACCAGCAACAGCTTCAACCTCAAGGCGCTTGTGAGGAAAGATGCGGCCTTGGTTGTATAGGATGCATGAATAATAGCTGCGTTGTTGATGGCTCCAGAACCTATCTGATACAATCCGTTCCCTTGAATAAGGGTTCTTGGAGCGGTCGAAAAACGTGTTATCTGCCCTGAAGCCGTTGATGTTGAAGGAACCAGGAGCTGATGCAGGACCTGGGAACCTAGGCAGTCGTGGGATCGGCTTCTGGACCTGGGGTCTGTACGCAATATGATAGTTGAATTGTGGTCCTGCAGCAGACTCAGGCACAGAATGTTCAGGAGCAGTAGCTTCATTGTCTTCTGAAGCTATTGTTGGGTTGGGCTCCACATTTGCTTCGGCGTTGTTTGTGGCAGCCTCAACATTTGCAGACTCAGGCACGTTCTCCTGGAGAACTGCTTCTTGTTGGTGTGGGGGAGTTGGAGCTTGTGGTGTCTCTGCATGCTCTTTGGCTGATGCAGCCGGAATGTCGTCAGCAGCCTGAGCCCTTGGCCCTTTGCGAAGCCTACGGAATTTGGGCGACGCTTGTGGAGTTGCAGTGGGCTGTGGCTCATCTTCCTCCTGTGGGCGATCTGCCCATGATGCATCTTGTGTGATTGGCGTCAATGGACGACCAATACTGATCAGTTCGCTTGTCTCAAGCTGAGGAAGGGCTGCATCACCTTGCACATTGTCTTGGAGACCAATGTCTTCAACAGCGTAGGGTTCGTCTGCTGGAATGTCTTCAGTGTTGGGTTCATGCACAGTCAACTGACGATCTGCGTCAGGATAGCGGATGGAGAGGGGTTCAACTGTCAAGGGCTCTGTGGGAGCAGCCCGAGATTTCTTGGTCTTGCGCTTCTTGATGATGGGTTCTGAAGGAGAGGCTTCAGAATGTTTTCTCTTCTTAGCTACAGCCTCTGCAGTCCGTGTCTTCTTGTGCTGTGAGGCGGTTGATCGACTCTTTGGCTTCGAGCCAGTCGTTGAAGTGGGGAAGACAATCGGAGCAGTTTCTGACCTTGGCGCTTCAGGTTCAGGCACAGCAGCCTTCTTTTTCTTCTTCGCGGCCATCCTGGGGTCAATGCCAGGACGCCCAAGTGCCTTGCGTTTCTCTGCCTCATTGTAGGCCTGCACGCAGCGATCAGCCAAAGTCTTCATGCGTTCTCGCGAGCCTTGAGCTTCGGCACGCGTCTTCGGGAAGTTCTCTTTCAGCTCGTGCAACATGATCTTGAAGTTTCTTACTTCTTGCACACTGAGCTTGGCCACGTGCTTCTTGAACTGATCCTTTTCATAATCAATTTTCTGCTTCAGTTCTACAATGCGCTGGGCTATTGCAAGTTCTGAAGCAATTGCGCCTTGAAAAGCAACACTGAGGCCTATGGGCAGCTGCAGATCATTGAAGCTGATGTCCGGTGAGGCAAACCATTCATCGATGAAGTTGTGGATGATGGCGACATCAAACAGAGGCAGATTGTTGAAGATTTCAGCCTCCTCCTTGCTCTTGATGAGCTGCTCAAGAGCATCATCTCCAAGATCTTCATCGCTTGAGAGATCAATGGCTTCGCAGCGCAGAATGTCAGCAGCTGTGAGCTCTTTGCCTGTGTGTGGCTGAGGCTTCTTGGCTTCTTGGGGCTTGGACACTCGTGATAAGCCTTCTGACTGCACACTGGCTTCAGGAGGTGCAGTTGCTAAAGGCTTCACTCTTGCGATCTTGGGAGAAGCGACTGGCTTTGAAGCTTTTGGCTTCTTCTGCTTCGGCTTCGGCGCAGCAGGGGCGTCATCTGACTCAGTATCTGCTGGAGGGTCATTCACAGCAGTCCCTTGGACTAGGATGCGAGTGATGAGGCCTGCAAGATTGGCATACGGCCCGATGATATTGGGATCGGCGTTGCGTGTGCCATCCGCCCTTGGTGAGGAGGGACCAGGGTTGAAGTCAAGCCCAAATTTCTTCTTGTTTATCTTTGCTGACTGTTGTGCAAACTGAAAGTTGCGCTTGAAGAGATTATCATCGCGGCACCAGAGAAGTGATGACGGATGTGCCTCAGCTGGCTGTGGTCCTCTCACCATGCATGGATAGAAGCCTTGAGCAATGGCTTCGACTCTGGACCTGGGTACGAGATTTTTGTATAGTACGTCTCCCCACGGTCTCTTGATGGCGCACTTCTCCGCATATTCCTGAGTGACGAAGCGGTAGTGGAACCATTGCTCTGCCCAATATCTTCGAATCCATTGGATTCGTGTCTTGCGCTGACCATAGCTTTCTTCAGGATCAGTTTTGTACATCTCTGCCAATTCATCAGGCAGATCTTTGGACGTTTCACCACGTCGCTGTCTGCCTCCCTTCCTTGCTGCTGTTTCTGAAGCCATGAATAACTTGGAAGGCTTCAAGATGTTCAAAGGCTTCAAAGGCTTCCTTTTGCAAGAACTGACTTCAGGAGAGTTGATGTGATGCTGCAAGTACTCTGCAAACGAATGCAGACTATGAGAACCAAAGGATTCTCCCACGGACATGTACCTGTGACAGCATTAAGGTGCGAGGGAAGGGGAAGAGGTCATATGCATTCTCAGAAGATTTTGAAGATAAATCGGTTTAGAAGACATAGACCTCATTGTGCGAAGACATTCACTCACAGATAAAAAGTTGGTTCCAGATTTGTACGAACCCACAGATCAGTACAAGTGAGGAATCTAGCTACCTTATGAAGCACAAGTGAATATACTAGGCATGTCATGAGATGTAGCGTGATAACTAACTGATGTGAAGAGAAACTCCTTATGGCAGAAAGTGACTGAGCTATGGGATCAAAAGAGGCTGTAAAAAGAGGTTTTATTTACCACACTTGGAACTGCTAGACGAAGTGAGAGTTGAGGCCGAGCAGTCCGATCCTCCGTGCCCTAACTTGGCGACGGAAGACACCTACGGCGACGGCGGAGAGAGCGATGTCCGCTGTCGGCGTGAAAACGGCGTCAGAGAGGTTGCAGCAGTGAAGCGCTTCGTCGCCGGCGTCGTCGAGTGCTAGCGGTGGCGCTAGGGTTCGTGCGAGGGTGGAAGAAGGAGATAATGACCGCAGTGAATCGTGTATTTATAGGGATAGAGGCGGCACTGTGCTATTATGCAGGTACCCCTGGCGGTTCGCATTTGAGGCACGCGTGACCAGTTAGAGGAAGATTGGGATTTGTTCCACGTCCCACGCACGCCTAAATTGTTGGGCGGTCGTTCCTGCTTCTCCGGATCTTATGTGGAGGAATGAGCATTAAAAACGGACTTTTATGGTTGTCACTATGTCTTCAGCTGACAAGGACACAGTGAAGACATTTGACAGTTTCAACAGAATGCATATGACTTGGAGAGATAGAGTTTGAGATAGAAAGCATAGAGAGGTTAGGGTCCGATCACATTCACTTAGTTCAAAAGATTCAACCAAGAAGACATAGCTATAAGTGAATGCTGTAGAGGACAGAACATCAGTACATATATATCCATATAATCAACGCAGTGAAGATAATCATGAAGACATACTGAGAATGAAGCCAAACCAATTGTGAAGACATTGAGAGGTAACGCCATGAGAGAAACACTTCAAAATGGAACGTTTGGTGGTGGCGTTACCCACCGTATAGAAAGTATTAGACCCAGACACGGCGCACAATTATCGTGGCGCTCCGAAGTCAAATTCCACATTAATGTATTCACACTTAGAATGTATGTCTTCATTGTTTGAAGATATACGCTACTTCGTGTGTTGCACATCTAAGTCATCAATATGCTTAAGTGTTAGGATGTGTGCCTGATCACAGGACATTTGAGGATTCCAAGATATTTAGCTCACACCGTAACTTGCAAAATCTCTTCTCATCCAAGGGCTTGGTGAAGATATCTGCCAATTGCTCTTCAGTGTTGACGTGTATGATATCAATGTCTTCCTTCACAACATGATCTCTGAGAAAGTGATGACGAATTTCAATGTGCTTTGTCTTCGAGTGCTGAACTGGGTTGTTGGCAATCTTGATGGCGCTTTCGTTGTCGCAGTAAAGTGGCACTTGCTTCAGATGAATGCCATAATCCTTGAGTGTTTGCTTCATCCACAGAAGCTGAGCGCAGCAAGATCCAGCAGCAATGTATTCAGATTCAGCAGTGGAGAGTGATACACAGTTCTGCTTCTTTCAAGACCAACATACAAGTGATCGTCCCAGAAAGTGACATGTGCCTGATGTAGACTTGCGATCAACTTTGTCACCAGCATAATCAGCATCCGAAAATCCAACCAAATCAAACTCTGAGCCCTTTGGATACCATAATCCTAGAGTTGGGTGTGAGCCAAATATCGAAGAATTCGCTTCACAGCTAAGTGATGCGACTCCTTTGGTGTCGCTTGAAATCGAGCACACATGCAAACACTAAGCATGATATCTGGCCTAGATGCACATAAATAAAGCAAAGACCCAATCATGGAGCGGTATACCTTTTGATCGAACTCTTTACCATTGTCGTCGGGACCCAGATGATGCTTGGCTGGCATTGGTGTTGTGAAGCCTTTGCAGTCTTGCATACCGAACTTCTTCAGGCACTCTTTAAGATATTTCTCTTGAGATATGAAGATGCCGTTGCGTTGTTGCCGTATTTGAAGACCGAGGAAGAACTTCAGCTCCCCCATCATGGACATCTGATATTGCTCTTGCATCATATATCCAAACTCTTCACTATACTTCTGATTGGTGCAGCCGAAGATAATGTCATCCACATATATTTGGCACACAAACAGTTCACCATCATATGTCTTCGTGAAAAGAGTGGGATCCAGGGAACCAGGTATGAAGCCTTTGCTTTTCAGAAAGTACTTGAGTGTATCATACCAGGCCCTAGGGGCTTGTTTGAGGCCATACAGTGCCTTGTTGAGCTTGTATACCATATCAGGATGTTTTGGATTTTCAAAGCCAGGTGGTTGTGCAACATACACTTCTTCTTCAATCTTGCCATTGAGAAAGGCACTTTTCACATCCATCTGATAGAGAAGTATGTTATGATGATTTGCATAGGCCAGCAGTATGCATATGGCTTCAAGCCTAGCCACAGGAGCAAATGTTTCATCGAAGTCAATGCCCTCCACTTGAGTATATCCTTGAGCAACGAGACGAGCTTTGTTTCTGACAACTTGACCATGCTCATCTTGCTTGTTGCGGTATATCCATTTGGTGCCTATTATGTTGTGCTTCCGTGGATCAGGACGCTTAACCAGTTCCCATACATTATTCAGCTCAAACTGTTGAAGCTCTTCTTGCATAGCTTGAATCCATTTAGGTTCCATGAAGACTTCTTCAACTTTCTTGGGTTCTGATATTGAGACGAATGTGAAATGCCCACAGAAGTTTGTTAGCTGAGTTGCCCTTGAACGAGTGAGTGGACCAGGTGCATTGATGCTGTCAAGTATTTTGTCAATTTGTACTTCATTTGCAACACGAGGGTGTGTGGGGCGAAGACTTTGCTCTTGCTGATCTATGTGGTCATTTGAAGGTATATCTTCAGGCTGAGCATTGTCTTCATGTGGATCAGGTGCTGAGATGATAAGTTCTTCTTCAGGATGAGCTTTAGAAGGTACAATTTCTCCAGTTCCCATAAGCTTGATTGATTCATTTGCTGGAACTTCATCTAGCACATTTGGCAATTGCTCTCTTTGTGATCCATTGGTTTCATCAAATCGCACATCCACTGTTTCAACCACTTTGTAGTGGAAGAGATTGAAGACTCTGTAGGAGTGCGAATCCTTTCCATATCCAAGCATGAAGCCTTCATGTGCTTTTGGTGCAAACTTTGAGGTGTGGTGTGGGTCCTTGATCCAGCATTTTGCGCCAAATACTCTGAAGTAACTGACATTTGGCTTCTTGCCAGTTAGGAGTTCATAAGATGTCTTGTTCAGAAACTTGTGAAGATAAACACGATTGATTGTATGGCATGCAGTATCAATGGCTTCAGTCCAGAATTTTCTTGGAGTCTTGTATTCATCTAGCATTGTTCTGGCCATCTCAATGAGTGTTCTGTTCTTGCGTTCGACGACGCCATTCTGCTGTGGCGTGTATGGAGCTGAGAATTCATGTGTGATGCCCAAGGTATCCAGATATGTATCAAGGCCAGTGTTCTTGAATTCAGTGCCATTGTCACTTCTGATGTGCTTTATCTTGGCGCCAAAATTGTTCATAGCTCGATTTGCGAAGCGTCTGAAGACATCCTGCACTTCAGTCTTGTAAAGGATTATGTGCACCCAAGTATATCTAGAATAATCATCAACAATTACGAAGCCATAGAGGCATGCAGAAGTAGTAAAAGTTGAGTAGTGAGTGGGACCGAAAAGATCCATGTGAAGCAGTTCGAAGGGTTGAGTAGTGGTCATGATTTTCTTCGAAGGATGTTTTGCCCTTGTCATCTTCCCTGCTTCACAGGCACCGCATAAGTGATCTTTCTTGAACTTGACGCCCTCGATGCCTATGACGTGCTTTTTCTTCGCAAGGGTGTGGAGGTTCCTCATGCCAGCATGCCCGAGCCTTCGATGCCAAAGCCAGCATTCTGAAGCTTTTGCAAGAAGACATACTGCAAGTTGTGGTCCTGCTGAGAAATCTACCACATACAAATCACCTTTCCTATACCCTTCAAACACTAGAGATTTGTCAGATTCCATTAGCACCAGGCAGCGATATTTGCCAAACATTACAATCATATTCAAATCGCAAAGCATTGAGACAGACATTAAGTTGAAGCCAAGGGATTCAACAAGCATGACTTTATCCATGTGTTGATCCTTTGAGATTGCAACTCTACCTAGACCCAATACCTTACTTTTACCAGTGTCAGCGAATGTAATGTGGCTCTTGTCGGATGGACGTAAAGTTGAGTCCATAAGAAGGCTTCTTCTGCCAGTCATGTGATTTGTACACCCACTGTCAATAATCCATTCTGAAGACTTTGAAGTCGCTGGTGTCGTACCCTACAGTGCAGTTAGGGGGATAGGCTTCACGAAGAGTGTTGTGAAGCATAAACATTTGACGAACCAGTGGGTTATGAAAACTTAGATCCAGATTAGGACTAATGGGGAGAGTAGCATGCGATTCAGGAACGAAGTACATAATGATGCCATTTGGGCGGTTTATCTTGCGCCCCACAAGATTTTTATGGTCCCCAGAAATAGCATCAGAAGATTTTGTTTTTGTGCTGGAGACCTTTCCCTGCAAAAGAGAGTTAAGCTTTCTTAACCACCCACATCTTCAAGGGTGGCTTAGAAGCTATGAGTCTAAGTGCAGCATCTGAGAATTTTGGCTTTGAAGCCTTAGCAAACAGTCTAGCAGGGGGACAATAATACTCATAGGCATAAGCAGAATAATTTTTGGTCATATGAATATGACGGTTCGATGAACCGCTCTCATATTCATATGCCTGAGTATGGTTTCCCTGCAAAACATTTGCGTTAGTGTGACTCAGGTGAGTCCTCTGTCTGTATGAAGCCTTTGGACCGAGGTTTGTCTTCTTCAAGTGAGGTGTCATGAAGACATTCACAGGAAGATTTTCCAGACATGTTTTCGGAACCCAGATCTTCTTCATAGGCGGTCCATTCCTGCAGTTAGTACCAATGTACATGGCAAACACTTCACCATTCTGATTCTTAAACAGTTTATAGTTTGCATCAAAGGATTCATCAATGATAATTGGGTTAGCACAAGTGAAGCCAGATAAATTGGATGGATCTGCTGAAAGTTCCTTTGCAGCAACCCATGTAGTTTTGGGGTACTGCTCAGGTTTCCAGTAAGAGCCATCTGCATTGATTTTCCTCACGAACCCAACACCCTCTTTCCTAGGGTTTCGGTTCAGAATCTGCTTCTTAAGGACATCACATAATGTTTGATGCCCTTTCAGACTTTTGTACATCCCTGTTTCAAGCAATGTCTTCAACCTAGCATTCTCATCAGCAATAGCAGTGGTATCCTCAGCAGAGGGGTTAGTTGCCACATCAACAGTTGAAGATATTGGAACAGTAGTAGCAGTGGAACATTCAGCAACAGAATTAGCATTATTACGCTCAATGCATTTAAGACATGGTGGTTCAAATCCTTCCTGAG
Organism: Triticum urartu; assembly: GCF_003073215.2. NCBI lineage: Eukaryota > Viridiplantae > Streptophyta > Magnoliopsida > Poales > Poaceae > Triticum > Triticum urartu. The sequence continues at coordinate 6,319,683 of NC_053026.1, read as the reverse complement.
CGGGACTGATCTGTTCGGCGCGAAGTGACTCGTTTTCCTTTTGAAGATCTTCATGAGCCACCCTCAATTTCTCAAGTTCTTGCTTCCTTTGAAGATAGTCATAGGAAAGCTTTTCATGAGTTGTTGAGAGAGTATCATGACGATCTTCAAGTTCCTGATACTTAACATGAAGGTTTTTTATGTCTTCAATTAAGGATTCAGATCGAGTCATTTCAGCACCCAACAGATCATCGCTTCTGTCTAATAGTTTTTGAATATGTTCCATAGCTTTCTGTTGTTTAGTTGCAATTTTAGCAAGTGTTTTGTAGCTAGGTTTTGAATCACATTCAGAGTCATCGTCACTGGATGTTTCATAGCGAGTGGTGCGTGTGTTTACCTTGGCACCGCGTGCCATGAAGCAGTAGGTAGGAGTGGAGTCGTCCTTGTCATTTGCGTCGGTGTCGGTGATGCAGTTATTGTCTTCAGTGTTGAAGATGGACTTGGCGACGTATGCTGTAGCCAGACTCGCAATGCCAGAATCAGACTCCTCCTCAGACTCCACCTCTGCCTCCTCAGATGCGGACTCCTCTTCTGAATCCATCTCCTTTCCAACAAACGCACGTGCCTTGCCAGATGAGCTCTTCTTGTGTGATGAAGACTTTGATGAAGACTTGGAAGAAGACTTTGAGTGTTTCTTCTTCTTCTTGTCGTCAGAATCATATTCCTTGCTCTTCTTCTTCCTTCTGTTCTCATTGTCCCACTGTGGACACTCAGAGATGAAGTGCCCAGTTTTCTTGCACTTGTGACATGTTTTCTTCTTGTAGTCATGAGCAGAAGCTTCATCATTCCTTGAGCTTGATCGTGAAGATTTTCTGAAGCCTTTCTTCTTGGTGAATTTTTGAAACTTCTTCACTAGCATTGCAAGTTCTCTTCCAATGTCTTCAGGATCATCAGAACTGCAGTCAGATTCTTCTTCAGATGAGGAGACAGCTTTTGCCTTCAAGGCACGAGTTCGCCCATAGTTTGGACCGTAGATATCTCTTTTCTCAGAAAGCTGAAACTCATGTGTGTTGAGCCTCTCAAGTATGTCAGACGGATCGAGTGTCTTGAAATCAGGACGTTCTTGAATCATCAGGGCCAGAATGTCAAACGAACTATCAAGTGATCTCAGCAGCGTCTTGACGATTTCATGTTTGGTGATCTCAGTAGCGCCGAGGGCTTGTAGCTCATTTGTGATGTCAGTGAGCCGATCAAAGGTGTGCTGGACATTCTCATTGTCATTTCGTTTGAAGCGGTTGAAGAGATTGCGAAGGACACTGATTCTTTGATCTCTCTGGGTTGATATGCCTTCATTAACTTTGGAGAGCCAGTCCCAGACCAGTTTGGATGTCTTCAAGGCACTCACACGGCCATACTGTCCTTTGGTCAGATGACCACAGATGATATTCTTGGCAGTATAGTCCAGTTGAACGAACTTCTTGACATCAGCAGCAGTGACACCTTCTCCAGCCTTGGGAACGCCGTTTTCGACGACATACCATAGGTCGACGTCAATGGCTTCAAGATGCATGCGCATCTTATTCTTCCAGTAGGGATATTCAGTTCCATCAAAGACGGGGCAAGCAGCGGAGACTTTGATTATCCCTGCAGTCGACATAGCTAAAACTCCAGGTGGTTAAACTGAATCACACAGAACAAGGGAGCACCTTGCTCTGATACCAATTGAAAGTGCGTTATATCGACTAGAGGGGGGTGAATAGGCGATTTTTATGAAAGTCTTCAAAACGTGAGAGTTATGAAGACAAACAGTGAAGATTATGCCTATTACTATGCAGCGGAAGTTAGATTACACTAGGCCAGCCATGGTCATGTATTCAATAGAGTGAAAGCGCAATGACAAACAGCTTCAGTGTAATAAGGATCAGGTAGGAAGAAGTTATGAACCCGAACAGATCATACATTCATGTTGTGAAGACAAAAGATAAAGCAAGCATGCAATGGCTTCACAATGAATAACTGTAAGTGAAAGGAAGTGAAGATGAAACCAGTGACACGTTGAAGACAATGATTTGTTGGACCAGTTCCAGTTGCTGTGACAACTGTTACGTCTGGTTGGAGCGGCTAGGTATTTAAACCAAAGGACACACAGTCCCGGACACCCAGTCAAGGACACTTAGTCCAAGACACCCAGTCCTCACCGTTTCTCCTTGAAGCTAAGGTCACACAGACCTCGCAATCACTCAGGTAAGTCTTCAAGGTAGACTCCAAACCTTCACAGACTTCGTTCACTGGCAATCCACAATTTCTCTTGGATGCTCAGAACGCGACGCCTAACCGTCTGGAGGATGCACAGTCCTCAAGTGTAATAAGTCTTCAAATCACACAGACACGAAGACTTAAGTGATGCCCAATTTACTCTGGCTCTGGGTGGTTAGGGCTTTTCTCCTCACTGGGAATTTTTCTTTCAAAGGCTTCGAGGTGGGTTGCTCTAAAACGACAAAAGCCGTGCGCTGAAATCTGAGCAGCCAACCATTTAAGGTTGTGGGGGGTGGACTATTTATAGCCACTTGGCAACCCGACCTGATCTGTCCGAAATGACCCTGGGTCACTAAGGAACTGACACGTGTACCAACGGTCGAATTTTGAACTCACACGGCAACTTTACTTGGGCTACAAGTAAAGCTGACTTGTCTGACTCTGGACAAGATTTTCTCTCAAAGTCTTCGCTTGAAGACATAGGATTTGAATTGGGCATCACTTCAGTCATTCTGACTGGTTCTTTGGGACCCCACTTAATAGTACGGTGATTCCTATGACACAACATAAATGAAATAAAACTACGAAGGATCTAAGTCTTCGAGTTCCATAAGCTTCATAGGGAGTCTTCTCATGTCATTGTCTTCAATATGAATATCTTTATAAACCACCATTGTCTTCAATGTCTTCGTACATTTTTAGGGGTCATCTCTGGTAATAAAACCGAATCAATGAGGGACTTCTACCTGTGTTTTCCTGCAATTCTCACAAACACGTTAGTCCCTCAACTAGGTTTGTCGTCAATACTCCAAAACCAACTAGGGGTGACTAGATGCACTTACAGGTCGTAAGGCTGTTAGGTACATTGGATTTTAAAAGGAAGACGGACAATGATGGTAAGTATCACCATTAAGAAAGCTCGACTTGTCGTTAAGATGTTTTCCGACAAGTTCAAGGAGTTGACTACGATGAGACTTTCTCACTCGTAGCGATGCTAAGAGTCTGTTGGAATTATATTAGCGATTACTGCATTATTTATGAAATCTTGCAGATAGGATGTCAAAACATTGTTTCCTCGACGATTTTCTTGAGGAAAGGTTGTATGTGATACAAACCGGAAGGTTTTGTCAATCCTGAAAGATGCTGATAAGTATGCAAATCTCCAGCAATCCTTCTAAGGACTGGAGTAAGCATCTCGGAGTTGGAATATATGCTTTGACGAGATGATCAAAGATTTTGGTGTATACAAAGTTTATGAGAAACTTGTATTTCCAAAGAAGTGAGTGGGAGCACTATAGAATTTCTGATGAGTATATGTTGTCGACATATTGTTGATCAGAAATGACGTAGAATTTCTGGAAAGCATATAGGGTTATTTGGAAAATGTTTTTCAATGGAAAGCCTGGATTAAGCTACTTGAACATTGAGCATCAAGATCTATAAGGATAGATCAAAACGCTTAATGGTACTTTCAAATGAGCACATACCTTGACATGATCTTGAAGGTGTTCAAGATGGATCAGTCAAAGAAGGAGTTCTTGCCTGAGTTGTAAGGTATGAAGTTAAGACTTAAAGCTCGACCACGGCAGAATAGAGAGAAAGGACGAAAGTCGTCCCCTATGCTTAAGACGTAGGCTCTACAGTATGCTATGCTGTGTACCGCACCTGAAGTGTGCCTTGCCATGAGTCAGTCAAGGGGTACAAGAGTGATCCAAGGAATGGATCACAGGACAGCGGTCAAAGTTATCCTTAGTAACTAGCTGGACTAAGGAATTTTCTCGATTATGGAGGTGGAAAAGAGTTTTCGTAAAGGGTTACGTCGATGCAAGCTTAACACCTATCCGGATAGCTCTGAGTAGAGATACCGGATACGTATAATGGAGCAACAATTTAGAATAGCTCCAAGTAGAACAATTATTTGGAATAGCTCCAAATAGAACGTGGTAGCTACATCTAGGAGATGACATAGAGATTTGTAAAGCACACACGGATCTGAAAGGTTCAGACCCGTTGACTAAAACCTCTCTCACAAGCAACATGATCAAACCCAGAACTCATTGAGTGCTAATCACATAGTGATGTGAACTAGATTATTGACTCTAGTAAACTCTTTGGATGTTGGTTACATGGCGATGTGACCTGTGAGTGTTAATCACATGGCGATGTGAACTAGATTATTGACTCTAGTGCAAGTGGGAGACTGTTGGAAATATGCCCTAGAGGCAATAATAAATTATTTATTATTATATTTCCTTGTTCATGATAATCGTTTATTATCCATGCTAGAATTGTATTGATAGGAAACTCAGATACATGTGTGGATACATAGACAACACAATGTCCCTAGTAAGCCTCTAGTTGACTAGCTCGTTGATCAATAGATGGTTACGGTTTCCTGACTGGACATGGATGTCAGTTGATAATGGGATCATCGTAGGAATGATGTAGACAAGGACCATCCTTAAGCCTAGCACAAGATCATGTAGTTTCGTATGCTAAAGCTTTTCTAATGTCAAGTATCATTTCCTTAGACCATGAGATTGTGCAACTCCCGGATACCGTAGGAGTGCTTTGGGTGTGCCAAACGTCACAACGTAACTGGGTGGCTATAAAGGTACACTACAGTATCTCCGAAAGTGTCTGTTGGGTTGGCACGAATCGAGACTGGGATTTGTCACTCCGTAAACGGAGAGGTATCTCTGGGCCCACTCGGTAGGACATCATCATAATGTGCACAATGTGATAAGGAGTTGATCACGGATGATGTGTTACGAACGAGTAAAGAGACTTGCCGGTAACGAGATTGAACAAGGTATCGGGATACCGACGATCGAATCTCGGGCAAGTATCGTACCGATAGACAAAGGGAATTGTATACGGGATTGATTAAGTCCTTGACATCGTGGTTCATCCGATGAGATCATCGTGGAACATGTGGGAGCCAACATGGGTATCCAGATCCCGTGTTGGTTATTGACCAGAGAGTTGTCTCGGCCATGTCTGCATGACTCCCGAACCCGTAGGGTCTACACACTTAAGGTTCGATGACGCTAGGGTTATAAAGGAAGTTTGTATGTGGTTACCGAATGTTGTTCGGAGTCCCGGATGAGATCTCGGACGTCACGAGGAGTTCCGGAATGGTCCGGAGGTAAAGATTTATATATAGGAAGTCCTATTTCGGCCATCGGGACGAGTTTCGGGGTCATCGGTATTGTACCGGGACCACCGGAAGGGTCCCGGGGGCCCACCGGGTGGGGCCACCTATCCCGGAGGGTCCCATGGGCTGAATTGGGAAGGGATCCAGCCCAAAGTGGGCTGGGGCGCCACTTCCCCCTAGGGCCCATGCGCCTAGGGTGGGGGGGAACCCTAAGGAAGAGTCCCAAGGGGGTAAGGCACCTCCTAGGTGCCTTGGGGGGGAGGGAAACCTCCCTTGGCCGCCAACCCCCTAGGAGATTGGATCTCCTAGGGCCGGCGCCCCCCCTTGGCCCTCCTATATATAGTTGGGGAAGGAGGGCTCTTTCATCCATGCCTTTGGTTGCCTCCTTCTCCCTTCTCCAACACCTCCTCCTCTCCCGTGGTGCTTGGCGAAGCCCTGTAGGATAGCCACGCTCCTCCATCACCACCACGCCGTTGTGATGCTGCTGGATGGAGTCTTCCTCAACCTCTCCCTCTCTCCTTGCTGGATCAAGGCATGGGAGACGTCACCGGGCTGTACGTGTGTTGAACGCGGAGGTGCCGTCCGTTCGGCGCTTGGTCATCGGTGATTTGGATCACGACGAGTACGACTCCATCAACCCCGTTCACTTGAACGCTTCCGCTTAGCGATCTATAAGGGTATATAGATGCACTCTCCTTCCCCTCGTTGCTGGTCTCTCCATAGATAGATCTTGGTGACATGTAGGAAAATTTTGAATTTCTGCTACGTTCCCCAACATTGGCCACCACCAACTCATTTGATTGCACCATGGCATCTATCTTGTCACGCAAGCTTGATGCCTCTAATTCCCTCTTGATCTTGTCCTTGGCTTTCTTATTTCCATCGGGCTCGTTCTTGTTTCTTGGGCCATCTTCATCATCATCATCCATCTTGGTGAGTGAACCTCTTCTCAAGGGGGTTCTTTATCAATCAACTCCCACTTTTGGCTATGTTGAACCAATTTCCAACAATGCTCTAGTGCAAATGACCTGCCATTGGAAGCTTCCATGTCCTTGTACGTTTCTTGCACAATTTTGTCCTACAAAATGAAAACAATGTCAAATATGTCACATGCTACCACTCCAACGGCTACAAATAATTTGCACTACAATGTGAAAACAAACTCACATAATCGGATTCAATGGTACCACATGGAGGTGCATTGCGTACTTACTCCAAGCAAGCAACCCACCGGCTACAAATAGGCTTGATCACGTCCCAACGACCATGCAGTGACCTAAAGGTGCATGGTGTTCTGTTGGGATACTTTGTCATCATGCTAAAGAACCAATCCTCTGTCTTTTGCCAATACCGCTTGGCGGTTTGGTCATTGTCGGTGCACACATCAAGAGACACCGATTCCCAAGCCTTGATCTTCCAAATACGTGTAGTTCTTCAATCTTGCACACGCTTTTGCTTGCTTTTGGTCGAACACCCCCTTCTCAACCTCCTCCACCTCATCTTCTTCCTCACCGTGACCATGCACGCCACCATCCATCTCATTGTAACCGTAGTCATTGATAGAGCTTGATCGATGTCGATGGTGTTGTCATCCAACAAGTGCACAAACTCGTCAGTCGCATCATGCAAGCCGTCGCTACAGTTTCACTCAACAAGTCACGAAGAAGTGCAATGGCAAATAGTGAAACATGTAGAAGAAATCGAAGTATCATACCTTGCGCCCATTTCGTCGAACACGTTGGCGGCGGCGGCGGCAGCAGCTCGTCGGCGGGCATCCTTGGGGTAGCTCTTGCCGGGGCTATAGGGGGAGCTATTGGCGGGGTAGCTCTTGCGGTCGCCTTCGTGCGTTTCACACCCAAAACCTTGCCTTTATTCGTCGGTGTGGGCCGGACCGGATTCACTACGGTGGCGGAGGCGGGCGCGCGTGCCTTCCCGGCAGGGGCTGCGGGAGCGCCGCCCTGGACGACGACGTTACCCTGCCGCTTGCGAGGATGCGACGACGGGCGCGACATGGCGGGTGAGGAGATCTGCCGGAGGGGTTGGCGCGTGGATGACTTCAATGGTGACGGGCGATGGCTGGGAGGCTTCCATGACAGCGACAGGGCGGCCGGGGATGGTGGTCCGGAGCGGGCAGAGGAGGATCAATGGCGGTGGAGGGAAGGGGAAGCGGGAACTGCCGCTCTCCCACCGAAAATCGTTGCCGATAGGGGTCAAGCTCAGGTCGGCTCCCAGCCCGTGTATCTAAAGGTTGAAGACGAAGATTTATCGCGCCCTGCAAGTTTTTTTACAGGCCACGGGCCGATATGGTGTCTATTTGGATCACTTTTTTTGCGCAAAACCGTAAACTGACGGTTATTTTGCGAGTCGGCGCGATATAAGGAGTCTGCTAGAGATGCTCTTTATAGCCCGAAAAATGCAAATGGAGGTCGAGCCCCTGGTATCCGGAATCCTGCCACCATGTGGATCTGTGCCGAGCGTGTAATCCGCGTCCTCCGCGCGCTATATCTCGCTCAACATGAGTGAGAAGAAAGTCTCGCCTTTTTCTGAGACATTGAAGATAGTCACGCCTGAAGCTTTTTGTTCCCCGCGTATCAATGGGCTAGCCCATTTTCAGCGGTTGTTCACGCTCTCTCGCTCGATCGTACCTGCTCGCTCGCTCGATTGTGCTTTTTCTTCGTTTCTTTTTTTGTTTTTCTTATGTTTTTCATCTTTAGGGGTTTCTTCGGGTTTTTTATTTGTTTTTCACCATTTCTCTGCTTTATTCCGGTTTACTAGTTGTTCATTTGGTTCTTATTTCTTCGGCTTTATTTGTTCCTTTCTCCATTTTTATTGTTTTTTCCTATTTCCTATATTTTTCTTTGTTTTTGTTTCTTTATTAGTTTTCGTTTTTCTTGGTTTTTTTTGTCGGGGGCGCGCCCTTCATCCTTGTGGCTAGTTGGTGACCCCTCTCTGGTTCTTTCTCCATTCAATATTTTTTATATATTTTAAAAATAAGCTTCGTGAAGTTTCAGGACTTTTGGAGTTGTGTAAAATAGGTCTCTAATATTTGCTCATTTTTCAGTCCAGAATTTCAGCTGCCGGCATTCTTCCTCTTCATGTAAACCTTATAAAATAAGGGAGAATAGACATAAGTATTGTGATATAATGTGTAATAACAACCCCTAATGCAATAAATATCAATATAAAAGCATGATGCAAAATTGACATATCACTAGCGCACCAGAGTAACAACCATCACCGACGAGTAAATTCATAGATCGGAAGGATCAAACCTGTAAACACCTAAACAAAGACGAACGATGACCGGATCCAAACAGATCCACCAAAGACCAGCATTGACCAAATCCACGAGATCTGAAGACATGCTTGTCAGTGCTAAATCCAACAGTCTTGGGTAGAGGGTCCTGAGATGATGATCTCGGCTAGATGGTAACATGAAGTAGAGAGACACGATATTTACCCAGGTTCGGTCCCTCTCAAAAAGCTAAAACCCTACATCGTGTTTTTATTGTATTGATTGTGATGGGGTACAAAGTATATGATGATATAACTCGAGATTGTATGCGAATGTAGCTAAGTTTCTTTGACCGTATGAACTAAAACCTGATGCGGAGCATCCCTCGACCATCCCCACGGACGTTAGGTCAACTCCACTGCGCGACCCCAAACGGACGTCCGGTTTGGCCGGATTTTGTCCCTTTGGGGCGCCGATGGGTTCGCCCATGTCCGCGTTTGTCCGATGGGTCGTGGGTGCGCCCAACGTGCGGCCGCACCCCAATACCTGTCCAGGATGGACGTGAATAAAAAAAATTAAAAACATAAATAAAATGACTAAAAAAGTAAATAAACGCAGTTAAAAAAACATAAAACATATATATATATATAGGGGTTACAGCCACAAAACGGCCTAGTTTATCGGCCCACTTAAATGGCCCAGTTCATAATTAACATAAAACCAAAAAAACGCCTCTCGCGCGCTCCTGCCGCGCCCGTCGATGCCGTGGCCGCCGCCGTCTTCACTGGCCGCCGGTGTCGTCGTCGTCGCTGACAAGGTCGACGTATTCCGGCGGCGTCCACAGGTGAGCCGGCGGTCCGTGGTGCACGGGGGCGGCGGGCTGCAAGGTGGCCGGTGGTGCCTGCACCACTTCCTCCCGAGGCGAGGCCTCCCGCTCCGGCGACCGCGGCGGTGTGGGGCACCAGTTCACGGCCCCCAGGGCGGCCGCCATCTGCTCAGCGAAGCACGACCAGCTCCGCCACTGGCCCACCAGGTCAGGGTGCAACGCGGCCACCGGCGGCTTCTCGGGGATGGCGACGTCGCCAGCCACAGAGAGGGCCATCGTCGCCTCGAGGTCCGCCCATTGGCGCTCGTCGCGCGTGTGCATGGAGTCCTCCAGCACACGCGCCATGAGCCGGGCCTCCTCCTCCGCCGTCATGCGAGGGGGTAGGGGTGGCGATGGAGATGGCGACGGCGGCGGTGTGGGCGTCAGGCCGCGGACCCGCGTACGCTCGCGCGCCCGCCTGGGGGGCCGCTCGGGGCTCACGTGGCCGCCGCGGCCCCGTTGACGTGCCGGCGAAGAACGACGCCCGCCGCACGTCATGCTCATCGCGGAACCACGTGTCCCACAATGTCGAGTCGGGGCGTACCTCTCGTCGTGGTAGAGGTCGTCCGGGAGGAGGCGGCGGCGGCGCTCGATCTCCTGGCAGCGCGCACGGCCGCTCTGCGGGACGGGCGAGATCAGCACGCGGTCGGCCGACAGATGCCAGTTATTGGGGAGGTGGACGTCGCTCCAGGGCAGCGGCATCCTCGTCTCCCAATAACGGCGGCAGGCGGCCGCCTCGATGTAGTGCCAGTCGCGCGAGCCGGCGACCGTGGGCGCGATGGAGAAGGCGGGCGGCGTGGGGGCCTGACGTGGTGGCGATGGCGACGCGGGCTCCTCTTTCTTCACCGAGCTGCGGCGGCGTCCCGACGAGGAACCAGCCTCGCGGTCGTGCTTGCCTTTGTAGCCGTAGTTCCAGAGGCCCATGGCTGTGGGCGGCCGGCCGGCGAGTTCTTGGCTAGGGTTTGGATTCGGCGCTGTCGGGTTTCGAGGAGGCCGCGAGGTGGCGTGGGGCAGTGTGGACGACGATCCGTCCATGCTTCCCACTTAAAGAAGGACGGCGACCGTTCGACGTGCGGATGACAGGTGGGGCCGCCCGCTCGTGCGCATTGATGTGGGCGGGTGGGAGGTAGGTGGCCGCCTGCCACACGGCCCCGACGCAGACGAGGCGCGCGTCCGTTTGGTGTCCGTCGCGACCCAAACCTGGCGCAAGTTTGCGCTCGAAATGGGCCGGCCCGGACACAAAACGGACAAGATGGGCCCGGGCCGTCGCGCACTGGGCCGCCTCCTTTGTCCGTTTTACCCCAAACAGACGGGGCCGGACAGGATAGGGTCGCGCGGTGGAGTTGGCCTTACGTCGCCACCGCAAACACGAAGAGGCCCAATGACAAGAGCTCGCGCACGTGCCATCAAAATCGGGGTTAACTCCTTCCTCTTCGAACTCCATTCGAATTCACACGAGAGTTGGGTCCTACCTCAAACGGAAGTGTTATGCATTCTTAGGTACCAAGGAGATGATCGTGACAAGGTCAGAATGGAGACGCCAGCATCTACGGAGCAAGAGAGGGAAGAGAAGGACGAGAAGAACGAGGAATCGGAGTTCTTGGACACTCCGGGTGCCCAGGCCCTCTACCCCCGAGTGCCCGGCCACCGGCTGGAAACCGGTCCTGGCCTAGGGACATGGATGTTGGGGCGGCAGTTCCGGGCAGCGGGCTTCACGGTTGGCTTTCCGGCAGGCTCCGTGGTGGCGGTGGTGGCTCCATCTCTTGGTCGTGTGGACGACAAGGGGTGTAGTGGCGGGAGGCTCAGATCTGCACTAGCAGTGCCCAGCTCTGGGGTGGACAAGTTGGCCATTGTTGGGGTGGTGGCTCGGACTCCTCTTGGTGGTGTAGTTGAGTGTCCGAGTGAAAGGTTCGCGCTTCTGGCGTCGGCGTCGGTGACACCTGTGGGCGCCGCTTGCTTCTTAAATGCGTTGTCGTGGATCTCGTCCTTGTGCCAGGGCTTCAGGTGAAAACCTTTGTCTGTCATCAGACTCGGCAGCGGCAGCGCTTTGCGTCGTCATCCTCCTGGGGGTGTTGTCATGGAGCTCGGGAGACTTCGCTCGGGGTTGGAAATGTATCTGGCTTGTTCTAGGTTTTTCTTATATCTTTTGATCTGCTTTGTAAGGGGGCCTCCCCACTATATTATATCCTTTGGCCATGTACTTTGATTTGTTGCTTTATGTATAAAGCGGGGCGAAGCCTATTTCAAGAGATGGGTTCATTATCGGTAGGCCTGGTCATTTTTTGGGGAAAAGGAAGTCCACTAGAGACGATGTTACACTTAGTAGAGCGTGCCATAGTGTAATCTCTAAGGATGTACTCCCTCCATTCCAAAATATAGTGCGTCCGTGCTTCCCGAGGTCCAACTTTGACCATAAATTTAACCAACGAGACCAACTGCGGCGGGAGAAAAAAATTATATAATTGAAAACTTCTTTTGAATATGAATTCACTGATATAATTTTTGCTCCCGCCGCAATCGGTCTTGGTAGTTAAATTTACGGTTAAAGTTGAAGCACGGGGATAGAGGAAGCACTGCATTGTGGAATGGAGGGAGTAGTGATTTTCTGTCATGAGCTGAGTCACTAGTGTTGAAGGTGCATATGAGATTCTTTTTGAAAAAAAGATTGCCCCGGCCTCAGCATATAAATGATGCATGCATCCATATTATTAATCAAAAGGTTGCACAAAAGGTCTGTGACATAGTCGTCGCTTTCAAAAAAAAGCCAAAATAAGATGATAAATAAAGTTGTCACAACCGACAAAAATTGAACAAGATGACTAAACATGTAGTCTATTATTCAGCTGTCATCCAAACCAGTTATAAATATCCCGTGCTACCATCTTCCACTGATTACACCCAATAGCCATATGATCTTTGGCTTCCACATGATTGAGTAACGATCAGATACGGATCCAAGCAGTGACTCTGTATTTAACCTGGAAAAGAATTATAAGAGTTTGTCTGTTAAAAATGATGCCATTTGTGCAGTTCCATATAGCCCCGAGCAATGCACATACTCCTATCCGAATATGTCCTGCAATACTTGGCTCCACTCCATCTAGCCACGATCCAAATAACGTGTTAATACTAGTTGGTGGGTTAACATTAAAGGATACATGAACCGTACCCCACAAAAGTTTGATGAGAGGACATTTGAGAAAGAGGTGTTATATATCCATTGTTGAGAAAATCGTTAACTGGTAGTTGCTCGGTCGGCTGGTGAGTAGGGGATTAATAGGCTAATCGGTAAGTTAATCGGCCATTTAATCAATTAATCGGATGATTTATCAGGTAATCGGCTACTCGGGGACCCTATGAGTAGGGATTAATCGGCAAGTTAACTGGTTAATCGGATAAATTCTTGAACAGGGATATTTTCACCTTGATCACAAAAACAACATCATTTACACCCCCCATCTTCGCTTGACTAAGTTAACCTTAATTAGAATAACTTCCTTGTGCACAAACCACAAAAATATTTTAATTCTCAAAGATACTTTAATCTTCTAAATATGACTTGATTTTGGGATCGGGCCTGAATTTATTAGATCTAAATACAAAGACTTGACGGAGAATATCCCATTAACGCATAATTTCCAGTGAATCGTATCTGGCTCATCAGAGAGGTGACCATCCATCAACCTCCAGACGAGATGTGACCAGTTGTCCCATCCGTCACCTATTAAGGACCTTCTAGATTGGATATTCAAAGGAAGGGACTGTAATATTGTGGCAACATAAGATTCCTTATGTTGCACAATATTGTACAAAGAAGGGTATCGTGTGGCTAGTGACGTCTTCCCCAATCAAGTACTCCCCCCGTCCCAAAATTCTTGTCTTAGATTTGTCTAAATACGGATGTATCAAGTCACGTTTTAGTATTAGATACACCTATATCTAGACGAATGTAAGACAAGATTTTTGAGACTGAGGGAGTATCTTTCCAGAATGTAGTCTTGGTACCGTTCTCAAATATAAATTCAGTTTTATGGAAGAAGCAGCTCTCGCTCTCATCAACGCTTCCCAGAAAGGAGAGTCATTGGGTCTGACCGTAACCCGACCAGAGTCTTCGAACGCAGATACTTATTTCGCAAAATTTGCACCCCACATTCTTTCGGTCTCAACAGAAAAGTCTATACAACCATTTGCCGAGCAAGCATATGTTCTTGACCTCTGAGCTCTTGATCCTTACCCTGCCCTGGTCCTTGGTTCTATAGATACAATCCCACTTGAAAGCCGAGTCACTAGTGTTGAAGGAGCATATGAGATGATATGTTGATTACACTTAGGCCTCCTTTGGTTCATAGGGTAGCAAAATCATAGGAATAGAGAAGTCATAGAAAATGAGATGCATGCATCTTAAATCCTATGAGTAGAAAAAATAGGAAAGGAGATGTACTTTGATTCACTTCATAGGATTTTTTCCATTGAGTCTAGGCTAATGTTTATTTTCCTATAAAATGTGGTGGATAGAAAGAATTTCCTTCATAGGAATAGGATTCCATTCCTCCAAATTAAAGGGTTCTAAAGGAATTTTTTTTATAAAAATCCAATCCTATAAAATTCCTACAAAAATCTTCTAAATCAAAGGAGGCCTTATTATTGTTTGATTTACTTCTTGTACGTAATGCGGGATGGAATCGGGCAGTGGGTGTCATTTTATATTTTTCAAACGTGAATCGGGCAGTGGGTTTCTCCTGGTGGCTGCTCGGTGGTGGGCCACCCGCACATCCTTTCCTATCCCATCATCAACGGCTAGTCGAGTCAATCCGTTTCCGTTGAGTTGTTTTGGATTTGGATCTTGCTCCCCGCCCTTCCGACACCGTCCACACTCCCCTCAGTGCTCTACTGAACTGCTGCGTCATACTAATAAGGAAAGCACAAATGGGTTTCTGCTCAGTTCGCTATAAATATTGCCACCTTTGGAGTTCATCGTCTCATCTCTGGTTAGGGCATCTTCAACGCTAGTCACCGAGTGGGCATCTTGAAATGTCCAAGTCTACTTATCCGCCCATTGACCAATGAAGGGAGAAGGAAAAAAAAGGAGAAAAGATACTACCTCCGTAAACTAATATAAAAGCGTTTAGAATATTAAAGTAGTAATCTAAACACTTTTATATTAGTTTACAGAGGGAGTACAAAATAATACTAGGTTTATGATGGGCTTGAGGCTGAGTTGACGACGCCTGCGGACGTCTGGACCTCCTCACAACTCCTTTGATTTGACGAGACTTTGTGGGATTTCAGACAGTTCAGACATTCGACGGATTTTTGATGATCCGTGTCGAGGAAATGCGCTCACTCTTCTCGTCCGGCGACGGGCGTAGTCCACATACGGCACCACTCCTTTTCACGCCACTCTTTTGTTTTGCTTGCTTGAACAACAAACGAAAATAACTTGACCAAAGTTGCGCTCAATTATTAGGGCGTAGACAGCAAGGGTAGGGCACTAGCCGAGCTGAGGTGAGAAGCCACTATTGACTGTTTTTGTCTAATCTCCCCTCCCTCCCCTTGTTCACCCCTGTTTTTCTTTGGGGGGTTGTCCTAATGCCATCCGTTTATGCCCAGCCAGATGGATGGCTTTTTACTCCAGCTGAGCCGAGGCCAATCCTGAGTGTTTTGTCTAATTTCCCTTTACTTAGCCAGTCCCCTTGTTTTGCTCGAACAAGAACAAAAATGAAAAAAAAAAGACTCTGGTAATGGATGGCACTAGTTCCTCCAGTTGAGCTGAGCTGAAGCCACTTCTCACTGCTTTTTTTTTTGTCTAAAGCCAACTCCAGCGCGTGACCCCATCTTATTCAGATGCGTTCGTTTGGGATAAAACGAACATACCAAACAGCCCAGCGCGCGGACTTAAACGGACTTTTATCCGTTTTTTGTCCGCTTTTGACCCATCCCCAGTTCAAGTTTGGGTCGCTTTTAAGGTGAAACAGACAGCGCGGATGGGCGGGCCATGTGCGTGTGTCCTCCCTTGGCTCGCCCGTCGATGGCACAGGGATCCATTTTTCTATCCGCCACTCCCCCTCCAGCCGCACCCCCTCCAATCTTGCCCCTCGGCGCCGCCGCCGCTGCCATTGTAGGTGTTCAGCTAGGACGCGCGCTCGCGCACCCCCCTTTCCCTCGACACCCCCGAGCTACCCAACCACGGTCACCTGATTTGCACACCCTGCGGCCGGATTTGGAGCGGATCCAGTCGGGTTTGAGCTCGTTCAGCTGTGGAAGGTTGCGGCGTGCCATGGACTGGCCGTGCACCGGGCCAGAAGGCCCCGGCAAGGCCACATGCAGGTACTGACTCCGCCTCTAGCCGCTCGGATCTACACCGTCGACGGTCCGCCAGTAGATACATGAACGGCGGTCGGCCGGACTCGGTGCTGACCCAAAAGCTCGCCGGCACGCCGTTGCCACTCATTAAGTGCGACGACTGCCCAAAGAAGGTCTTGCGTTGCGTGTCTACAATGCCGAAACATTCCGGATGAGTGTTCATCAAGTGCTCAACCGATGAGGTATGTGCTACTTTAGCTTCGGTTGTACTTTTGGATTTGACTAGTTGTGCCAACTTAAAATTTTATTGTGTAGAATGGATGCAAGTTTGGGTATTGAAAAAAAGAGTACATGGATATATTGATAGAGCGCAATTTAGTAGATGTTCGTGCATTTTTATCTAGCATAGAGGCTAGAGATGAGACTAGTGCACATGTTACTAGAATAGGGGCTAGACATAAGACTAGATGCGAGGAAGCAACGTATACTTCTTTAGACTCGAAGAAGAAAGAAGCACGCAAGATCGAGCCTCCGCAGATCAACAATGAATGCATCGAGAAGGCACTGATCCAACTTACGAGAACAATTATGGAGGCTGGTTATCTTCTAAATTATATTCTTGTGGTTTTTGTTTTTTTTATCTTGCTTTTCTAGTCAACATTTGGTGATATATTTTCATGTATCAAAAATCAATGATGAAAAAAAAGATATGTGCTTGAAAAAAGAATATATTAACGGGATACGACTGGGATGTGTCCGCGTGTTAAACGCACGGCCATCGCATCCTAAAAATGACTCGGACATAATTTCATGACTCTATTTAAAAGGACAGAATGCGAATAAAACAGATGTCCGTTTGGGGTGGTGCGGTCTAATCTTGAAAGCGGCCTGCGGCCTCCGACTTTTTCGAAAGCGGCCACGACCCCGCCGCGTGGACCACGAGCCCCTGCGTATCTGACTGGGCAGCGGGACCACGGACAAGCATGGCCCCACGGGTCAGGCGCTCTACAGTGCCCCGCCTGGGACTCCCACACATGCGCAGCAATCCAATAATTAAAGCCTTGCCTTGGCTAGCTTCTCCCACACCTCACTCTCACTCCCCAAGCTCACTCACTCAGCCACTTCAAACCCCTCCACCCCAAACCCCAGCCACCCACCATGGCCGCCAACCCCGGGAGCGGGACCAAGAAGCTGAGCGGCGGCAATGGGGGCGCCGCGGCCCTCCTCCTCTTCCTCCTCCTCTGCTGCACCGCGTCCATGGCGCTCACTCCGGACGGTACCGCATCCGCCGCGTTCCATTCCCAATCCATCTACTGTGCTGAATAAATCTTCGCTGACGTGACGTGGTGGTCGGTCGCAGGGGAGGCGCTGCTGGAGCTCAAGGTGGCCTTCAACGCCACGGCGGGGCAGCGGCTGGGGAGCTGGCGGGCCGCCGACCCCAACCCCTGCGGCTGGGAGGGCGTCTCCTGCTCCTTCCCGGACCTCAGGGTCCAGTCCATGTACGCTCCTGCCTCCTCCTCCTTCTTCTTCCCCCCTTCCTCCTTCTCCATTTTAGATCAGATTCATTAGACCGAGTAGTGGCATTTTTGGTTTCTCTGGATTGGATTGTTGCGTGGGTGCTCGCTGGCACGGTTCCCCATGCATATGTGTGTGTGTTCCTTCTTGGATTCCTTCCTTGCTTTCTAGCCCCACCCGTGAATGAATGAATAACCTCTCCCTTTGTTTTTTGGGTGTGTGTTTGTGTGGCAGAAATCTGCCCTACATGCAGTTCGGAGGCATCATCTCCCCCAGCATCGGCAGGCTCACCAAGCTGCAGAGACTGTAAGATTTGATTGGTTTCATAGCTTCCCCCACAAACGAAATCCACTCTGTTTAATTTTTCAGAGCTCTGAAACCACCTGTTTTATTGGCCTCACACCCCCTGTTTCCTCTTTCTTCAGAGCTCTGCACCAGAACAGCCTGCACGGCCCCATCCCCGCCGAGATCAGGAACTGCACCGAGCTCAGAGCCATGTACGTATGCCACCAGGATACCATCTACATTTTCTTTATACTACTAGTAGTAGTTCATTGGATTGGATTTGTTTTATTTTGTCTGGTAGATTATCAGTTTGCTGAAATAAAAAAAATGTTGGTGTTCTGATTGTCTGCCTGCATGTTCTTCAGTTACCTGAGAGCCAACTACCTGCAAGGGGGCATCCCTCCGGGGATCGGCGACCTCACTCACCTCACCATCCTGTAGGTTCTTGGCACCACCATGGTCCCCTTTGTTACACATTTGGATGCTCTAATGTGTTGTCAGTCTGATTACGTGTGTCAAATAAAATGCAGGGACCTGTCCAGCAATCTGCTGCGGGGCGCAATACCAGCGACGATCGGAAGCCTAACTCATCTGCGGTTCCTGTAAGTTGATGCTGGTGTGAATCTCCATGGCAGTGTTTATAACTTGAATTGACAAGAATGCTGATGCTGAACTTGATTTCACAATGTAGGAACCTCTCCACCAACTTCTTCTCGGGAGAGATCCCGAATGTCGGCGTCCTCGGAACCTTCAAGAGCA
Organism: Triticum urartu; assembly: GCF_003073215.2. NCBI lineage: Eukaryota > Viridiplantae > Streptophyta > Magnoliopsida > Poales > Poaceae > Triticum > Triticum urartu. Next base: position 6,301,329 of record NC_053026.1, on the reverse strand, counting down.
GCTCGTAAGCTTAGCACTGGCCTCATCTCCATCCAGTTTGTGTGCCTTTCTTTTTGATGATGTCGGTACATGTTGCAAATATGAATGAGTGGTATCTTTTACGTAGTTTGTACCACAACTATACAGTACTGGATCAGCCTGTTTTTAATGCTCTGGTGTGTTTCAAATGCTGCAGGTATGTCGGAAATCTGGAGCTTTGTGGGCTGCCCATCCAGAAAGGTTGCCGTGGAACCCTCGGGTTCCCTGCGGTGCTGCCGCACTCTGACCCCCTCTCCTCCTCTGGCAAGTCTTAAATTCTAATGCTGCCTTGGCAATGTGGGGACTAATTTTTGAATTTTGCTAGGATCTGTGCCACTGACTGATGTGTTCATTTCTTTTGGTCACAAAACAGGTGTTTCTCCAATCACCAACAATAATAAAACCTCGCACTTTCTGAATGGCGTTGTGATCGGTTCAATGTCAACCATGGCCGTCGCGCTGGTCGCGGTGCTAGGCTTCCTCTGGGTATGCTTGCTGTCCAGGAAGAAGACTGGTGTCAACTATGAGAAAATGGACAAGCAAACTCTCCCAGATGGTAATGAAAAACCGACACCAACTATGTCACTTGATTAAATTTGTCAAGTCTCACTAACTAACTGCGTGATGTCTTGACGACTTAGGTGCAAAGCTTGTGACATACCAGTGGAATCTTCCGTATTCGTCGGGCGAGATCATTAGAAGGCTGGAGCTGCTTGATGAAGAGGATGTGGTTGGTTGTGGCGGGTTTGGTACGGTGTACAAGATGGTGATGGACGACGGCACGGCATTCGCTGTCAAGAGGATTGACCTCAACCGAGAGAGGCGAGACAAGACTTTCGAGAAGGAGCTCGAGATCCTGGGCAGCATTAGGCATATCAACCTTGTCAATCTGCGAGGATACTGCCGGCTCTCCACAGCTAAGCTACTCATATATGATTTCATGGAGCTTGGCAGCTTGGATAGCTACCTCCATGGTAAGGCCCACTATATCTATATATCTCTCAAACATACTAACTAATATTTCATCATTATGGTTGCAATGCCATCTTATGTTGACTGGTGCTTACTCTGCTGTGTTACCATTACCAATGGCAGGAGATGCGCAGGAGGATCAGCCATTGAACTGGAATGCACGTATGAAGATTGCCCTGGGCTCCGCTAGAGGGCTGGCGTATTTGCACCATGATTGCTCGCCGGGGATCGTCCACCGGGACATCAAAGCCAGCAACATCCTTCTGGACAGATGCTTGGAGCCACGCGTGTCTGATTTCGGCCTCGCGAGGCTGCTGGTAGACAACGAGACCCACGTAACCACCGTCGTGGCGGGTACCTTCGGGTACCTTGCACCAGGTACTCGTTCTCTCTATGCTAGTTCACATTGTAACACATTTGTTAACTAATATTTGTGCATTACTTTGAGGGAAAGATGTCTTGTTAATTCCTGTAAATTCCTTCGACACCATGGAATTGTTGTGTAGCTTATTGTTAAGAAATTTGGCAAGTTCTGGACAATAAATAAGTAGCTTATCTTTTCATCTAATCTGATAAGAGAGGTCATTTTAACTTTGCTGCCAGAGTACCTGCAAAACGGGCACTCGACCGAGAAATCAGACGTGTATAGCTTTGGGGTGCTTTTGCTGGAACTGGTGACCGGAAAGCGGCCTACGGATTCTTGCTTCCTCAACAAGGGTCTCAACATCGTCGGCTGGGTAAGTAAAGCAGTCTTGTTCCAAAGCTGTAACCAACTCCAAAGAAGCCTCCATCCATGGCCTGGATCCCAAAACAAGACACTCTGATGAATAATCCACTGTGTGATGTCTGAACTTTTGGTTTACTGTGGCAATGCATGCAGCTGAACACGCTGAGCGGTGAGCACCGTCTGGAGGAGATCCTGGACGAGCGGTCGGGCGACGCGGAGGTGGAGGCGGTGGAGGGGATCCTGGACATCGCGGCCATGTGCACGGACGCCGACCCGGGGCAGCGGCCGTCGATGGGGGCGGTGCTCAAGATGCTGGAGGAGGAGATCCTGTCGCCCTGCCTCAGCGAGCTCTACTACGAGCAGCACCTGGAGCTGTGAGCTCTCTGGGCCGGCGAGTGGGTTAGCTAGCGCTAGCATAACAGTGCCTGTTGTGGTAGTGATGCGCATGGCCGACCGATGATGGCCTGGATGGAAGGATTCCAAGTTTTGTAGATATGCTTGATGATGAATCACCACCACCACCGTGTGTGTAGGATGGACTCAAGTTGGCATCTCTAGACTAGTGTGTGGTTCTTGGGTCAGAACCAATGCAGCAACCGACTGTGCTTTTTGTACATAGGGTTCGGGATCTTTGAACATTTTCTTTCATCCCTTTTTTACGATGCGGTTGCTTCTTCATTTGAGCTTGATTTTTGCTGCGTTTCCCCCCTTTTTCTTTTACCCCCTTTTCCATTTTTCCTTTTCATTTTAGCTGCATTTTGACTGCATTGCCACTTTCTTTGAACCAAATCACGCAGGTGAGACAAGGGTGGGTCAACACCTTTCTATAAGCAGCTGCTAGTTGGTGGTCTCACCTTTGTCAACAGCTTAATGGTGGTTTAGGAGTAGTACTAGTATCATGCAGTGGCATTAGCCTTTATGATTAGTTTATGAGAGGCCGTGCGTGCGTGCATTAGTTTATTATTGTTAGAGAATCTGTTGCCGATGGAGTGGCTCCAAATATTCCAGCTTTTCTTGGGCGAGCAGGAATCCTGGCTGCTGCACAATGCTCTAAGATTAAATTAGTGGCCGCATCCATCCACGCTTGGAAAGCCGAGCGAGCCCCTCCTACTCGAAATCGCCATCGCTTTGGAGACAAACTAGTGCAGCTTGCTTCATGGGGCGTGAGATCTGAATGTATGAATGTTGACGCCATGTTCAAGATGGAGAATGCAGCAGTTTCTTCCTTGTTGGAAACTTGAGCTAGTACAAATGATTTTTCAGACAGTGGCTTGCTCCCGACTGTAGGAGTAGCAGTAGCAGGCCAGAACGGTCGAGCGAGCCCCCCACCACGGCTTTTTTATTTTTGAAATAAAACATCCTCTTTATTTATTAGTAATAATGGTTACATCGTCTATAAGAAAATTTACAATATCGTTCATAGGTTCCTCAAACCAATCCCTTGTTTCAGAAAATTTAGCTACTCTAGCAATTTCATGAGCTACTTTATTTGCTTTCCTATTACAATGTTCAAATCTAACTAACGGAAAATCATAAGCCATAAAATAACAATCATCAAACACAGCTGCCGCCGCTCCCGCTGTATGTCCTCCATTCTTCATCGTGTCAATTACTTTCATATTGTCGGAGTTAACAACAAGTCGGTTGCCTCCCGCCTTTTGTGCAAGTAATAACCCAAAACGTAGTGCCATGGCTTCTGCTGTTAAAACATCTGCACACCAATCCATCTTCCAATTCCCTCCAACAATAAATCTTCCTTTATCATCTCTAAGTACAGCTCCCGTTGTGCCTCTAAGCATGTCTTGATCGAAAGAAGCATCGACATTTAATTTCACAAAATCTAGAGGGGGTCTCGTCCATCCCTCTATTTTATTTGTTGCCTTGGAGGATTGGGCAATAACATAGTTCGTCGTTATAGCACGGGCTCCCATCGAAATTTGGTATGTATCTTGGGTCTTCTCCTGATGGACTAGCGAACGTCTTTCCCATCATAAATACCAGGCTGTTACAGCGATCAGTTCGCGAACATTCTGTATGCCCACTGTAGATAGCTCATGTTCTGGCATAAAAAGTAGAAATTCAAGTACTGCCTCTCCTGCACGATCGACCGCACATGCTTTTTTAATGGCTTCGTGTAGTCCCAGTTTCTCCCACACCTCTTTTGCCTTTTGACATAAAAATAATAAGTGTTTAGTATCTTCATGCCCGTTCGAACATGATGGGCAGGTGGGCGAAACTTTCATATGTCTATTAGCAAGTGTAACACGATACGGGAGGGTTCCATGTAAGGTACGCCAAATAAAAATCTTCACTTTTGCTGGACAATATAATTTCCAAATCTTGCTCCAAATAGTATTGACATTTATTCCTCCCATGCCATCTGAGTGTTGCAATTTCCTCTCATGTTGCGTTTTCCATTCCTCCAGATAAGCAGAACGAATCGTGAACAGTCCATTCTTTGTAAAACTCCAAGCTATGAAATCCGACATGTCATACGTGGGGAGGGGGATCATAAGCACCCTCTGGACATCAATTGGCCACAATGTTTGTCTTACCAAATCTTCATCCCAGCAATTGTTGATTGGATCTATAAGATCAACAACTTTTGTTAGAATCTGCCCTTTTCTAGGAGTGATAATTTTCCTATTTGCCCCATTCGGGATCCATGCATCTCTCCAGATATCAATATTATGTCCATTACCAACTCTCCAAATATAACCTTTTTTGAGAGAATCCACTCCGGCCATAATGCTTTGCCAAGTAAAGAGGATCCTTTTTTCAGACCCGCATTCATTAAATCTCCATCTGGAAAATATTTAGCTCTCAAAATGGTGGCACATAGGGAATCAGGGTTATCAAGCAGGCGCCACGCTTGTTTGGCTAACAAGGCCAGATTGAAACAATGTATGTCTCGAAAACCCATTCCTCCTTGGTCTTTAGGTACACACATCTTCCACCATGCCATCCAATGCATTCTCTTCTGATTGTCTTCGTCACCCCACCAAAAATGCGACATCGCGTCAATGATTCCTTTACAAATCTTTTTAGGAATTTTAAAGATGGACATTGCATAAGTTGGGATAGCTTGTACAACCGATTTGAGAAGGATTTCTTTTCCTCCTGCTGATAGCAACTTTTCCTTCCAACCACTGATTTTCATAACAATTCGATCTATTAAGAGTTGGAAACAATCATTTTTGTCCATACCCACATTTGAAGGCAGACCCAAATATTTGTCATTGAGAGCTTCAGTCATAATGTTCAGAATAGTACATGTATGTGCCTTATCTTCCACTTTCGTGTTGGGACTAAAATATATACTAGATTTTTCAATACTCACCATTTGCCCTGATGCAACACAATAAGCATCCAAAACTGTTTTCAGCGCCTCCATGTTCATGGAATTAGCTTGCATCAGGATTAATGAATCATCCGCGAATAGGAGATTTGAAATAGATGGGGCATCTCTGCTAACTTTAATTCCGGAAATTGTCGACAACACAACATGCTCTTGTTGCTTCTCCCATTCCTCCTGAATGCTCATTATCATTATCATTTCGACATCCTTGTCGTCTAAATCCGATGAGTCAATGAACTCTTTGGTATATGAATTCGTCAAGGTCCTACCATTTCTTCTGTTTGACTCCTCCTCTACCGACCTTCTCTCTCTGTACCTCTCGATCAAACTCTTGATCGATCATCTTGTAAGCCACGACAACATCCATATAAATACAAGTGCGGCTCGAGAAAAGGGTTTAACGCTTCCCACAATATCTTACAAAGCTATTCATTTTTTGAATATTTGAGAAATAGGACCGCCCACAGGATGGATTCGTTGAAGAAGTGGATTGAGCCTAACCGGGCGGCTAATGCTCAAGGGTCTGAGCTTGTCACGGCTAACCTGCTTATAACGCTCAAGGGTCTGGCCTTGTCACTTATATACAAACTTTTAAATCGCGGGCGAAATTACCGCTATAGCGGCGCTATCGTGGTTCAGAATCTTCCCCGCGATTTGCTTCCTTCCTAAAGTCATGGGTGATCGCGCCAATTTCACCGGAGATCGTGACCTTCCTTCCTATAATTTCGCTGCCAATTTTCCTTCAGCTAAACTCCTTCGCCCGCGATTTAAAAGTATGCTTATATCGGGTTTCCTCTGATTGTTCCACATATGCAGGTGGAGCTTTACAAGAGGAACGAGCATCGTAAAATTCCTATGGACGAGTTATTTTAAATCATCCGCCCAACATGAGTGCATAAGCAACATTGGAGGGCTGTATAGAAGGACGTTTCATGAAGCTTGCTGCATAGAACTACGATCAAGTTGTCGAAGGTGGTGTCTGAAGCATTCCATTCAAATCCTGGCTCTTGTCCTGTCACGCGAAGGCCTGGAAAATGGATAGCGTACTGTCTTTAGTTTCAGCTGTGATTTAGCAGTTGATGGATATGTTTTGGTTCATTGTTCTGCTTGTAACAATGGTACTAGAAGTGAAGCTGTTTGTGCTTTGTCGGCCGGCGTGCTGGTTTGGCGCTCGGTGATGTGTTGTTATCTTTGTTCCAGACCTCTAAATCATGTGAATCTAGTTTCATTATTAGAAGGGTTAACAGTTAGTAATTTGCTTCGAAATATCTTGTCTGCCGTGCGGTATGTGCCTTTTGTTAGTTGGTATCTTGGCTACTCGTATGCTTTCTTTACTCTTTGGAATTACATCTTTACTAGTGAATACCGGTTGCTACTTCAACCATTTTTGTATGCTACTCCCTCTGTTCCATAATATAAAAATGTTTTTTTTACTTTTTTACTCCACTAGAACCAATGGATGCTTAAGTTGATAAGTAGTTGTCTTTGTTTTAGATTCTAGATGTTCTAACCCATTTCTTTGTTTTGTTGCCACGGAAGAACAAAAAATAATGAGATTAAATAACTTTTCAAGTAAAAAAAAAAGTGTCAACCATACCAACTCATGGCTTCAAGTCCTATACAAGAAAATTGTTTCTCACTCCCTCTTCCTTCTTCCCAGGCAATCATCTTTTCCCCCTTCACCTTTTTTCTCACCATCGGACATCAGTGTGTGAGCACTCTTTTCAATCTTGTACTTTTATGTATTATATATACTCCCCCCATTTCATATTAGTTATGGTTGATTTAGTATAAAGTTGCTAGGTCGTACTAGTAATATATTTTTGAGGGAGAAGAAAGACAAAGGATTAAATAAAAGGAGTGCCAAGAACTCATTCAGCTAAGATATAATTTGGTCTCATTCACCTCATATCATTTTTGTTGTTGTAGCCTGTTTTTGTTGTGCAGGCCACACCCATAGTTGCTTCTAGTTTCATTGGGCCACTGGGCTGATTGTTGGTTGTCATTTTTTTTAGATTGTTGATTTGTCTAAAAATTAGCTTGGCCAGTTAAGGAGCGGTGACAGTTAAGTCGTGGGTGCTCCTACATCTCGCATTCAGCAAGACAAGAGGAAGTCTCACAGAAGGTGACTCTCTATTGGGCTGGCCCATCGCACCGCCGATCACAGGCCACAAGACATATTCTCGTTTTCTTTATGTTTTAATGTTTTTTTACTTTATTTTTATTCCCAAATATTCTATATTACAATAAATACTTTACATAAAATATTTCAATAAATTTTAATCAAGCATTTAAAAAATGTTAAATTTTAAATGCATATAAATAAATGTTCATTATGTATACAAAAATATACAACATGAAATGTGTATAGAAAAAATGTTGATCATGAACTTGAAAAAGGTTAATCTATGCATTTAAAAAAATGTTCAACAAGTGTTCAAAAAATGTTAAACATGTATATACATTTTTTGACCATGTATTCAAAAGATATTAAACTTGTATTTGAAAAAGAAAACTTAAATGTGTATATAAAAATGTTGACCATGTATTAGAAAATGTTAAACTTTTTTTTGAGCAAACACGGTGGGGAAGGTCCCCATTGTAACTCTATTTTCATTAATATGATGAGGCAATTACATGAGGCTTTACAAGGATGTGTTCAAAGTAAGGCCAATTCTACAAGTAATCTAGCCAAGACTGCATTTCTTGTTTCAAGCTAGGTTTTGCCTTTTTGAAGATCATATCAAAGTGTTCCTTGAAACTTGATGTACATAATGCCATGCTCTTTGCTTTGTGATCAAATATGATGCTATTTCTATGTTTCCATAGGCTCCACAAACCTGCAATTAGGCATTCTTTGAAGCAGCTGACATTATTCTGCCTTTTTCCATCCATGAGCATCTCTGTGAGGTCATAGTTTGTGTTCCATCGAAAACTAATGGCCAGCCAAAAATTCTGGCTGAAATCACAACTGAAAAATAGGTGAAGTAGGTATTCATTAGGCTTATCATCACATAATACACATCTACAGGTCTCAAAAAAATGTTAAACTTGTCTTTCGAAAATGTTAAATATGTATAGAAAAATCCAAATGATAAGTATCACACGTGTGGGACGAAGCACTCCGGCCCTGACATTTTTTACAACTAAAGTTGCAATCCGAAAAGAGAAAACAAACCAAAAAAAGAAAAAAAAACTGAAACTTGCCCTCCGAAAAGAAGTTGCCATGCTTGACTACTAAAGTTGCCATCCTCGCATCACTAAACTTGCCTTCAAAAATATTTTGAGTTGCCATGTGTCCGTGCCACACGTGTGGCACTTATTAGGTTCTTAAAAAAAATCTTGACCATGTAATCAAAGAATGATGGAAAAAAAATGATCATGTATATAAAAATGTTAGCCAAGCATTAATAGAATGTTTAACAAGTATTTGAAAAATGTTAATCAAGCATTTTTAAAATGTTAAACGTGTTTAGAAAAAATGTTGACCATCTATTCGATATTTTTAATATTGTATTAAAACATGTTAATTAAGCATTTGAAAATGTTAAATGTGCACAGAAAAAAAATTGACCATATATTAGAAAATGGTAATCTTGTATTTAAAAAGTTTTAATCAAACATTTGAAGGACTTTGAGAGTGTGTATAGGAGAAAAGTTGACCATTAAAAAAATTAATCTTGTATTTGAAAAAAAAGTTCATCAAGCATTTGAAAAATGTTTAAAATGTGTATAGAAAAAGTGTTGACCGGATATTAAAAAAAATATTAAATGAGTATTGTAACAATGTTAAACGTTTATTGGGAAAAATAAAAAAATAAAAAATAAAATGAAAAAATAGAAACAAATATTTTTTTTTGAAAAAAGATGAAAAAAATCGGAGAAAAATAAATAAAAGAAACACAAGAAACCAAAGAAAAAATAAAATAAAAAAATAAATAAACAAATGAAAAAAATAAAAAGTTCAGAGAAGAAAAAAGAAAAGAAACAAAAGAAAACGTAAAAAGGAAGAAAAAACCCAGAGAAAACCGGTTCGAATCGCCTCGGTCACTCCTCTAGTACTAACCATGAAGGAAAAAACAAAAAGTACAGTGAAAAGACTAAACAATCAATTTTTCAATATATGGTAAGAAGTGAATATTAAGTAAAAATATAGTATATTGGGAAAAGGGAAAAGAGTGGGACAATGTTCTACTTAATATATTATATTGAAATATGAAAGAAAAAGAAAAAGAAAAAAGAATAAGGCCACATCGCCCAGCTCCGTAGACAAAAAACAAAAGTCAGAAGTCATGCACGTGGGCTGACCTTGAACCAGATGAGCCGCGTCGGTAGCACAAGAGAAACGCACAACGGGAGTGCAATCCCGGCGCGTGAGTGGTAATATCGCGAGCTTGATTACCGGCCGGAGACGCGCCTGCCTGCCTGCCTGCCTATAAAAGGGCTCCTCCTCTCATCTCACATCCACTATCCATCAGCTGCATCAATCACTTGAAACCAAACCAACAAAAACAAACATTCTCTCCTGATCCGGCCGGCCGATCGACCATGGGGCGCCGCTCTGGTACGTTTCTCCGCACGATCTCCTCATTATCCATACCAAATGATCTATGCGTACGTCTATATCGTCCATGCATACATATTTTGAAAATCTCTCGTATGCATGCGTGCGTGCATGCCATGCAGATCTTGTCCGTTTTGATTGATGGATCTATCTACCGAGATGTGCATATCCAGATCTCTGTGTTTGGTTCCATTTCCAAGACACAAACACTACCGGTTGATCGATGATGCAACGATGGGTCTGATGAAATTCGCGTGCGTGCAGGAGGAGGAAGACCGACAGCAACGCCCCCACCTCCATCATCGGATCCATCGGCTCCGCCGTCGCCGACGGGGTCGGGTGGGGCGTCGGGACCAGCATGGCGCACCGGGCCATGGACTCCATACTGGGCCCGCGCACCGTCAGGGTCGTCGAGGAGCCGGCGTGCGGCGTCCAGAACCAGGCCTTCAGCAACGTACGTGCATACTATCTTGTTTCAGTCTCTCTTTTTTCTTTACATGCAGGAATTGGGCCAGTTGCCATCATCGATCTAATCTTGGTACGCTGGTTGATTGAACCTGTGATGTGTGCATGTGTATGCAGTGCATCTACGGCAACGAGAGCGACATCAGCAGGTGCCAGCTGAACTACTTCGACCTGCTCTGCCAGTGCCGCCGAGGAGGAGGAGGAGCGTCCACCATCGCCTGAACCCTAAGATCGATTATTACAGAGCCCTACGTCTCAGCCAGATTGATAGCCAGATGACCCTACTAGCTTGTTTCCTTCCGGGTCTTCAGTTTCCTCGTGTTGCTCATTGACTTGTCAGCCAGTCAGCCGTTCGTCCTTGAATAATAGAGTGAACAAGATATGCCTTATCTTTGTAACAGAACATTTTATAACTCTTTGGTTGTGCCCTACGTGGTAGACCAATGGACCACCGAGAAAAAAAATGATTTTGGGAAATATTAACGGGCGGTCGTCAGATATTAAGACAGTTCCATCGATTGCATCAGCTACCGTTCCATCTAAAGTACGCGTCTTAAGGCTCAAAGCAGCAGCCACGTCACCGCTTTCTTCTCAATCGCTGTGGGTTCTGTTGGTGCAAACGCACACTTTATCCTTTTCTCTCCTCTCGAGGCCATTTCCACTCCCGCAACTGCTGGTTCCCGATGCTACTACCCCTCTCCTCTCCGGCGATCGCTGGTTCCTGAGGCCACCACCCCTCTACTCTCCGGCGACCGGTGCTACCCCGAGGTCACCGGCCATCAAATCCTCGACGACGACATCTGCACGCGCTAGGTTTTACCGCTTTCCATTGCTCGAATTTTGCTCATGTTGCTATTTGGCTTGCATAACAAAGAAATCCTGCTGTTGAACCAAGGCGCCCTTCATTTGTAGCAGACTAGTCCGCGCCTCCTCCCGCCGTCTGACTTCTTCCAGGCGGCCTATAGTAAAGAATGTCATCATCGTTGCAATGCATAAATGGGCTTTCATGTACGTGGAAGAATGAAGATCAATGAAGCAGAACATACCTGCACTTGGCAGGTCATAGGGACATGTCAAACCAAGATTGAGCCCATGTCTTCACATGATTCCCTCTCTTCACCTTGAAGTGGGGGATTAGCACTCTAAGTCCAAAACCTTTGTGCTGGATAGTCTTGCTTGTTTGTGAAGGAAGCGCCACATCAAAGTTGTGTACTAGATCTTTTCACATCACACCACCCTTGTATACATATATTAGGGATACATGCAAGTGGGGATGGATTTCCGACACTCCCTCGCGTGTTTCCGGGCCAAAACCCTGATCCGTGGGCCACACGACGTCCAGCCCTTTGACTAGCTTCAAAAGGGTTTAGACAATGGGGCCTTTCTCTTTGTTTCCATTAGGGTAGGCCATAGGGACATGGAAGAGAAATATTGAGCCCAAGTCTTCAAAAGATTCCCTTTGATCGCCTCGAAGTGCGGGATTCATACTAAAAGTTCACAAGATTCCCTCTCCATAGCTAAATCATATGCCCCTAGCCGAATTCTTATAAGTATTTGTCCTCTCTTTTGTTGCTCAGGGTTCTATGACCAATTATAACACACACAAAGAGGATAGTCCAGATGGAACCACTCCTTTTCAAGAAAAGCTAGGGGGTAGACGATTATGGGCTTATCGAACAGAAGACTCATCAAATCGCTTGAATTATGGTCGGAACAACTTATCTTTTTGCATGTGGTCCTAATATGGGTACACTACAGGGTGTGAAGATTACAAGGCAATACCACAACTTTAAAGTGGCAAAGTGGCGGTAATTAGAAAGCGAATGTGAAATAAATTGAGGGCATCGAAAGGCGACGAAATCTAGCCAGGAGAGATTGAGTGAGAAAGAGAGGAGAAAGAAATAGAATGCAATAAGTAAATATAACCGCAATGAAAAACCTCAAGTTATTTTTGCACTAAGATAAACTCCCTCCTTTTCGGTTTATAGGGCTTAAATCTAAAGTCTCATCAACCAAGGTAGATGGTGAGTGGAGGAATGTATGTCGTAGTTTACAAAAGTACTCAAACTTTAATCTGCATTAACTACGGTGTATGCATGGATGACCACAAAATGAGTAGTAGGATTGTTACATGCATTGATCGGTTTTTTTTTAATCCTTGCATGCACCAATTTATGCACCTCGGAATATGAACATGTGGTGAAAATAAGTGAAAACAAGACTTATAAAATGGAAAAACCAAGAAAATGAGATGAGCCTAATAAACCGGAAAGGAGGGAGTAGTTTTTATAAAAATAGGTAAAAAGCCAAGTGTAATATATCGAGTGGCTTATATTTTGCTATCTTTTGTAAAATGAGATAATTTTGTAATATAAGTCGAGCACCTTTAGGCCCTGTTTGTTTGAGCTTCAGGAACCAGATTCAGCTATGCCGGTGAAGCTGAATCTAGAATATGAAACAAACAGTAACTTTGAATAAGCTTTACCAGTGAAGCCAACTTTGCTAGTGAAACTAAATCTGGAATCTGAAACAAACAACTATTTCAAATCAGCTTTGCCAGTGAAGCTCAATCTTGATTTGAGTCATTTTTAGTGCAATTGTTGAAACACCTTTTCGGTTGATATAATTATGTTTAATTCGTAATAAAACTAGTCATGATGGTCTGTCCTTAAAAAAGAAAAAGAAAAGAAAATGGAGTCTGGGACCGTCACGACTCATGAAGCGCGCGGTTTTGCATGCGCGGCACCATGCATTACCATTGTTATTATTAAGTTAGCCAGGATCGATATCGACTGGACCCGACGGATTAATCCATCACCTTGCGGGAGAAGAAAGACAAAATGGACGATAATGTCACCCCCTTGATTAGCGGAGAGATCGCCGCCAGCCTGCCTGCCTGCCTGCGTATAAAAGGGCTGTGCTCTCGTCCGCGCTTGATTACCATCGATCCATCATCATCTGAAAAGGCTGAAACACACAAGCAAACTTTGTCTCCTGCTGATCCGTCCGGCCGGCCGATCGATCGACCATGGGGCGCCGCTCTGGTACGTCTCCGGCCGATCTCCTCTTCTCAGCATCCATCCTACAGACCGAACCATCTGATGCAGTTTTGCTTTACTTGCTATACGAACTTCGTTACGACCTACGATGATGCATGCATATATGTTGGAGAATACCGGCCAAGATCGTGACTAAATTTTTACTCTCGGCCGCTTGATCAATGCAATGAAATTCGCATGCGTGCAGGAGGAGGCGGCGGTTCCCGCAGCCCCGGCACCCAAGCCGGCGGCCAAGCCAGCGTCCGCTTCGGCGCCGGCCAAGAACTCGTCCGCGCCGGACAAGAAATCTTCTGCGCCGGCGCCGGCCCCGGCCCAGAGCTCCTTCCTCGGATCCGTTAACGACGGTACGTCGGTGAACCGAAATTCTCAGTCCGGGTGACGATCGATGCGATGGAGGTGATGATTTGATCATTTGATTTGTCGGCCAGGGTTCGGATTTGCCGTCGGGATGAGCATGGCGCGCTCCTTATTGGGCGGGCGCAGAGAGGAGCCGGCGCCCGCCTCTCCCGCCCACGCCCACGCCGACGCCGACGCGTGCGGCATCCACAACCAGGACTTCACCAATGTACGTGCGTTCATTTTTTGCAAGGAATTGGACCAGTTTTTGCCATGATCGATCTAAATCTAATTGTACGTGGATTGATGTGCAGTGCATCTACACGAACGCGAGCGACATCAGCCGGTGCCAGAACTACTTCGACCTCCTCTACCAGTGCCGCCGCGGAGGAGGTGCAGGAGCAGGAGAGGCCTCCACCATCGCCTAAACCCTAAGATCTCGAGATCTAGCTCGTCGACTTATCAGCCAGCCAGTCAGCCGTCCTTGAAGAGTAGAGTCAACAACAAATGAGATAGATAGATAGTCAAGAGTCAGAGAGAGAATGAGACGGATATGTCTGTCTTCGTAAAACATTTGTATCTTGTCTCCATTAGCTCAATGGATCGAAGAACAAATTTGTTCATGCTCTTTGGTTTTGCCATGGGTCGATCGATGAACCAATGGATGAGAGTCAATTTGATTTCTGCATCATTGCAGTAGCGTATGAGGAGATGTGGTTTCGCCAACCAAGACATTAGCGGCTGCCTTTACTTTGGGTCCAGTATGTCCATGACTTCAAGTCCGAAATAAAGGTTCTAACAATAGAATGGGATGGTTGTCGTTGTTATGTTTCCCAAAGACGAAGATGACCGACGGGCAAATGTTGTTGTCGAGGCTATGTCGCGTTCTAAACCGGTTGCAAGTGGAAGTGGGAGGCAATTGCCAAGAGCGCAAGTTTGCATGGAGAATATCTATCTTGCACTATTTGGTTTGCGTAGGCCGGTAGCGTGTATTGATCCATCGCACGTGTGATGCACGCACATATGTACAATATATGACCAACAAGTGTGCATACATACATGAACAAGTGATATATGTTGGTCCACGTAGATAGGGCGCATCTATCAAGTGAACATATTTCACCTCTGATGGATCAGGCTTTGTATACTACGCAAGGGCATAGGCCGATGGATGATCTTCTCAATTTTCTCACGCCTCGGGTACCAGAAGCAATGGATGATCGAAGACTCCTGGTGTGGATGGATTTACTGCTAGTTTTTATCAGACACACCGGGATATTCTTTGGGATGACTCAGTGGCGGCCTTGCTGTGGGGTTTGTGAATGGTGGAGTACTGCCATTGGGACTTAACGGAACGGCAATTACTTTAATCACCCATTGCCTTGTATTCGATTCAACAAGGCTACAAGAAACCATTTTAGGGGGATACTTGATGAGGTCATTAGCGAGGAAAAAGTGCCTTGGCTCCTTTGCATTTAATCACAGATAATGTCTTGGTGGCATACGAGAGTATACATGCCCTTCAGAAGAAGAAGAAATGCAAAAGGACGTTTTGTGCAGTTAAACTCGACATGTTGAAGACTGATAGGGTCGAGCGGCACTATTTGGAGACAATGTTGTATAAATTGGGTTTCACCGAAAGTATTACCCGGGTGATCATGAAGTGTGCCTCCTCTGTCAGGTTTACGGTTAACGTTAATGGAGAACGTTTACATGTCTTTACTCCGTCGGGAGGTTTACGGTTAACGTTAATGGAGAACGTTTACATGTCTTTACTCCGTCGGGAGGTTTACGGTTAACGTTAATGGAGAACGTTTACATATCTTTACTCCGCCGGGAGGACTCTGATAGGGAGACCCAATGCCCCAGTATTTATTTCTCACTTGCGCTCGGGGCCTTACTTCACTTCTGAATAACTATGGTGTCAGTTAGGTATAAATGGTACTCGGGTGAGTACCCAATCACGGTGAGTTAATCATCTCCTTCACTTCTGAATAACTATGGTGTCAGCTAGGTATAAATGGTACTCGGGTGAGTACCCAATTACGGTGAGTTAATCATCTCCTTTTCTTAGATGATGCCATGATGGTATGATATTTCTCGGTGCAAAAATATAAAGTGTTGACATTTGAACAAAAATCTCCGGATATATGCCGACTGCTCCGGTCGGATGGTAAACTGGGAGAAGAGCTCGATATTTTTTCAGTCGTAATATTTCGCCCCCGTCAAGAGCGGAGTTGAAATAACGGCTTGGAATTGTTGAGGCCTTTTCTGAAAGATATCTGAGGCTACCCACAACGGTAGGTTAGATAAGTTCTACTTTCGATCACATTAATGGGAGGATCCAAGGGAAAATTGTCTGAGAAAATTTGGGCATGTGTTGGGAGGGAGGCTCTTTCATAGTATGTTATACACACAATTCTTACTCATGGCATGAGTTGTGTTAAGCCAGCAAAGATGGTTTGCAATAATATATTGTCTTAGTCGTGGTGGGGATCTAGAGTTCGATGGCGCGTCCGGGATGTTGTCCCGGTTTGATTCGTTCAATGACAATGGCTTCACTTATGGTGAGCCACCTTGGAGGTCCACAAAGTTGCATATGAGTGATGGAGCCGCATCGAGCTCGGGGTGAGGAGGTGATCCGTAAATCTTTTCTTCGGTGGCTGCTGTGGTGGGGCCGGAGGCAGGTGACGGACATTGGTGTCAAGCTTAGAGATGTTCTACTATCTTTTTAGTTTTGTCATGTCGGTCCTTATGTGACTTGTACTTTAATCTTTATGCTATGAATGAGACACGTATTACCATAAAAAAATGCCAAGAAACAAAGATAGAAACATGAACGCGAGTCATTTTTCCCCATGGGAGGCGACTAAAACCCTAGTTGCCGCCAACGAGTTCCTCCCGACGCCTTCCTCCGGCGGCTCCCCTCCACCAACGACCTCGGTCATCGGTGGTGAGGGAGTCGCCGGATCTATGAGTGTGAGTCGTGTAGCTTTAGGTTAGACCTTAGTAGTTTAGGTTTATGGGTCATCCATCGTCTTGGCTTCGGCGGTGGCGATGACGACGATGAATAAAGAAGTTTTAGATTCTTCCCCAATGAGGCGATCGATTCATGGTTGAGGATGGATTTAGAAACCCGTCTACTCAAGCAAGAATGACATGGCGGAACAGAGATATAAATAAAACACATATTACCATAAAAACAGAGATAGAAACGGGACGAAAAACAAGGAATCTGATAGCACATGATAAATCAAACATTTTTTTAATACAGTATATACGTACATGCTCATATATATGCACATACACTCAGTTATATGAACACACATATGCACACCATACCCCTATAAACACCTTTGGGAGAGAAAATTGCCGTGTATTGTCAACTAACTTGTCATCATCTACTGTATCTAAATAGTTAGCCCCCACTACTAGGAATTCTCTAGCTTCTCCTTGAGCCACATCATCCTAATTATTTTAGCCGTGTACTACTAGACTAGTCTACGATAGCCATCAGATATACACTAGGGAACCGCAGTACCAAGCTCATGCATGCATGCATGCAATGGCACTGGTAACTGACGCCTAAACATGCAAAGGTCGCCATTTATTGTGTCCAAGCCATACACTTGATATATGTGATCACATTGGCTGCCTTGATGTAGGCTTATTGGTCGTGACAAAATTTATTGTTCTATTTAGTACCAAGTAACATATTTATACAAATAGCAGGTTTTTTTTGAGGGAATATACAAATAGAAGGTTATTTTCACTACTGTTGGTAATATTTTTTTTATGTTCCCGTTGTGTGTCATAACTATTGTCTCCTCAACTGTGCCTTCTGTCCTTATTAGAGCCCTACCTACAGCCATCTTCGATATGTGGAGATCCTTTTATCACAAACTAGCTGAGTGCCCGTGCGTTGCCACGGAACATAAATTTAAACATCGCTCATCATTGTTATTCGCCTCCAACGTTGATCCAACCTTGCTAGTTGCTCGCTGTTATCTACTAACCCACTTGAAGCCCTGACAACCCCTCCTGCTTAAAGCGCTCACCCCACGAAATAGTATGATACCTTCTTCCCTATACAATGTACTCCCTCCGTTTCAAAATAAGTGTCGGTTTAAATTTGAACTAAAACCCGACGTTTATTTTGAACGGAAAGAGTACTACTAAACCAAGTACATGTGACTCAAACTTGAATTCTAGATATACATACTTATCATCACGAGTTAAAAAAAGTATCCCTATGTTGTTAATCAAATCTCGTATAGCTTGAGGGATATTGGTCACCAAGAGAAAAATGTCCGCACAGTGCCAGAAAACAATAAATTTAGGTGTAGAGATCTTGAGTCAGAAAAAAAATCAAGAATTTATGTGTCGTATGTTGCTTATCACTATAGTGTGACAAATATCAAACCACCAAACCAACGTACATAGTGAAGTTTCTGAAGCTTGACATATTATAATCAAATCAAATTATCTCAACTGTAGTAATGCAACATATATCTTTGCCATGATGCTTCCTTGATAGTCTTGTTCAAAAACAATTTTCTCTCTAAAATTTACCAAAGTAGCCTGATAGACAAGCAAGTAGCAAGTAAGAAAATATTAAAAAAAATACACATATCCACATCAAAGGAAGCATCACTGCCTGCACATAACTAAATAAGAATCCTATCAAGCAGGTGCATCTGATATATCCATCTTCAATCTATGTTTTCTTCCAACTAAATAGCTCCAAGTAAACCACTATAATTGTAATCCCAGAAGCTTTACTATTGATAAAAGCATATGAAACAGCAAGTGCAAATGACAGATGAGTTATCGTTCCACGCTAACTATAGACATGTACTCTGTTGTAAAAAAAAAGAACTACTACAGAGATGTACTCTACATAACAGTATTCAAGGCGAATCCTTGTCCATGCCAAAAGGAAAAAAATAGAAGAGGCTCAGCAGTCTGGAATACATTTAGAAAAGGTTCTCCTTAACGACAGAACATGATTCATGGTAGTATTCATTAGGAATCCTACATAGCTACTACGACTCAACGACTTGCAAAACCAGATTGATTAACAATTCACATGACTGATGCTTGTCCTAGTCCTTACTCTGCACCTAGTAGCAGTGGTCACACCAAACAGACTGTAAAATCATTTGATGGAAAAACCTCACCTCGTCGGCGGCCGCAGAATCACTGGAACAAATCCACCTACTAAGTAAGAAAAATACAAATAAACATACATGCTCTATCTCTCCAACAGATGCGCAGCTTACCGCACCACATTCATGCCGGCCCAGAGCTGCAGACCTGTATTGATGTCACGCAATGTGACCGGATGGGAGGGCGGTGCTGACCGCCGGGATCAGACCAACAACACTGCTTCAATGCAAATGCATCGTCCCAAGAAGGCAACTCCGGTCGATTCGCTATATTGATGCAGGCTGACTGTCAATTCATCTGGTTTCTCCATGGGTTTTTTAAAGGACATCTCAAATTAAAAACTGATTTCATCTTATTGCCATGTATGATAGATTTTCCACCGCAGAGAGAGAGAGAGAGAGAGAGAGAGAGAGAGAGAGAGAGGTGTAGAGTACAAATTTATTTAGAGAAACTGAGTGTTATTCAAGTGGCAATATACATCAAGAAACAAAAACTGGAGCATACTACTCAGAGGAAGAGACATATATACATCAAAACTATGTAGCATGTGCATATAAACTTATGTCCAGAAAGGAGTTGGATTAAGATTTTGGTATATGAAATCAATCTGGATGACATTGAGGCAAATCCAAAAACACCAAGAGAACATGAAACTGATATTCTTCAAAACACAATTAGCCAACATCTATCATGGTCCCCATTATGGGATAATCAAAATTACCTCCCAGAATTCTTCCCTTGCCCTGCTGATTCCCACCTTGTAAGGCACTGTGTGATCTGAATTTGGATGTATATACAACCACCTTGATCTGAATAAAGAAAGCGAGGTTGATGAAAACTTCAAAAGAAAAGCATACATAACACGGAATGAGAGGATGATGGGTCTGAGCTAGATATGTTGAGTCTACAATGCAGTGCTAGATCCAATAGATTTTCCTGTCATGGTAGGTAAATATTTTGGAAGTAATGTGGTCTAGCAGGTAAGCTAAATATTACCTGGATCCCAAAAACATATGACACGTCCCTGCTACCTCCAAGTAGGATGTAATTATTCGATAGACGGATTAAAAATATATTCAGCTAGCGTAGAGGCATCAAACCAAGTCTTCCTTCAAACATTTAAGCTGCACCATTACACAAGTACTGTTGGCCTCTCATCCCACAATCCAATAAAAGCAAATTACCTGCAGGTGTACAACACGCTATCTTCAGATTCCTAGCAAGAACCCTGCAAGGTACACAGTGGCGGTGCACGTCATTGCAGAGCATGCATTCTCTCGTCACTTTTGCGCTTGGCTCGTTTGACCGCTGGGAGAGCTCGACCGGGTAGCCTAGCCTACTGCTAAAGTTGTTTCTTCCGCGCAGTCAAGGAGGAGGAGGAGGAGGCCACGAAGGTCACCAACTTCGCAATCAGCTATTACGACTTACGACGTGGACAAGACCATGGCGAGCAGCACACTCCTCCCGGCCAGCCAGGTACGGTACACGAAGTGCGGCCCCGACGAGAGTGCTGGTGTGGCCGACGCCGCGGCCACTCTCGTGCAGGGGGCGGCAGCACCGCGGACTACTCATCACACCGAGGAGGGCCTGCCTTCAGAGAGGAGAAGGGAGACCGTGGAGGCTAGATGGCGACCATACAGGCTTCACGGCGGCGGATCGAGAGGGCAGAGCGGCGAGACCATACAGGCGAGAGATGTGATCGGAAGCGAGGGGCTGGGGAGACCAGGCGTGGGACGTGCGATCGTGGGATGCAGAGTTGCTTCTACACTTCAGTGCTTCTGTTTAATCTCAAGCGAAGTTCTCCATGGAAATAAATTAAATGTGCAATATTAATAACATAGGATGTGTTTAGGGCACATCTAGATGTACTCTAGTTATTGCACATCTAAATGAGTGAATCAAACATAAAGAGAAAAAGAAAAAGAAAAAGAAAATATCCACACGAATCTCGACGTAAGATCAATGGCATAAAACTTAGATGTACGATACTTATGACACATCTAGATGTGCTTTAGCAAAACTGAATAACATATTATTTCATACTTCCTTCGTACCAAAATAAATATTATTAGTACAAAGTAGTATTAAAGTTGAAACATTTATTTTGTGACGGAGTGAGTATATTGCCACGACTACACCAATTACATTATTAAATTAATTTTCATTCTTAATCCATCAAGTCTCTAAAATTTGTCAAGAATTCCTGCAGCAACGCGCGGAGTATCTTCTAGTTGTGTCAATAGGATTGCCATCGAAAACGTTTAATTTGCATGTGCTTGTACCTTACAGTGAGTAGTAGAATTGCTATCCTTTTATTAGTAGAATTGCCATAAAAAAACCCTTTGATTTAAAAGTAGATGTGACATCTTTAGAAAACATCTACGTAGATGTGAATTAGACAAACCGTTCGATTTAACATGTGCTCGTACCTTACGGTCAAGTACTTATCATTTCCCAAAAACGAAGATAGAAACGGATGGATCCATCAACGGTTTTCTCGGGATCGATTCAGATTCGTCACCGTCACCGGCTACCAACCAAGAGCGTCAATCCATCTAAAATCTAATCTGACCTCTCCGGCCAACCGCACCGCCTCGCATCGCCGGCCGGCCATGGGACGCAGAGGAGGAGGAGGAGGGGGTTTCCGGTCCGCGCCTCGCGTTAGGACCCCGCCCACCAAGCCGGCACCCAAGGCCCCGGCTACTGTAACGGCATCCGCCGGCGGCCACAACAACGTCATGTCGGCCCTGGCGTACAACATCGTCGACGGTTCGTTTGATTTTTGTAGTCGTCCGCATTCGTCTACACCAGGATTGATGGAGATGGATAGAGAACGGATTCTGGTGTTCTGACGTACGTGCTTGCATTGCAGGCATCACCTGGGGCGCCGGCAACGCCATGGGCCACAGGTTCGTCGAGTTCTTCGCCGGGCCCCGCACCATCCAGGTCGTCTCCTCGGAACCCCAGGCCGTCGCCGCCGATTCGTCCCTCGACTCGTGCGGCGCCCACAACAAGGCCTTCGCCGACGTAGGTACCCATCTTTCTTCTGGTATCTATCTGTATCTATCTGTATGATGACAGCAAGAGTTTCAGTTGATTGTTTGGTTGAATTGTTTGGTGCGTGCAGTGCCTCAACCACTCCCAGAGCGACATCAGCCGGTGCCAGTTCTACCTCGACTTGCTCAACCAGTGCCGCCGCGGCTCCAGCAATGCCGGCCTCGCCGCTGCAACCACCATTGCTTAGAGATCGAGATCTCGGCTCAACCGGTCGCCTAGTTTTTAGTTCATATCTGTTTATCTACCAAGATTAATTCCTGTTGCCAGTCATGGTATTTGTAGTAGTGCTAGCCATCTCGTGGACTTATCGTCTCAAGTCTCTCCTCCTCTCCTTGAATGAATGAATGATTACTTAGAGATTGATTCATATGCGCTGTTTTTTACTTAGAGATTGATTGATGCCAATGGGGAGCTGCCGACACGGCCATGCTCCACCTACACAACATATTAGTTATTTTGTCGGCCGGTAAAAATTATACATGTCAACTTTTGTACTCTCCCTCTCTCTTTTTTGAGCAGAAATATTAAAACCAATAAGGGCCAAAGGAAGATGCCAAGACTGGGCTATCCATGCAGCGAATTGATATATCTTGTCAAATTACAATATCAAAAGTAGCATATAATATAGTTTATTACATAGTTCTTAAAGATTTAAGCCAAACCATCATTGGGATAACCCTGCAGGGTTCATGGTTGTTGCATTGGTCCAAGAGCTAGTCGGAACTTTACAACGGTGATAGGAAAATCCATCCTCACATAAGAGAAACCGTCTCTTAATTCCATTTATAGGTAACCATTATTAAAACTTGGATCAAATCTAACATAAAATGCTTTGCTTAAATTATCAGGGTGTCGATAAGCCTTTTTCCTTGGCGGAAATGCCCAAAGACAGTACCATAGTAATCCTCGGCCTTTATTTTCTTGAATCTTGCCAGTCGCTTCTCATCCAACAAACCAGGTGCTGGTTCAACCACCGTTTCCACATCCACGCCATAGAATATAGCTACTGAGGTCCTTTCCTTCTCTGCATTTGTCAAGACCCTATGTGGTGGGCTCTTGAAGATGCCATTACTCATTATCTGCGTGAAAAAAAAATTAAATGCAATTTTGTGACGACTCAGAGGCCACACTAGGATATTCAATTAATCAAATTCTTCCATATTTATTAATACACCCTTCGTTTCTCAATAATTCACATTCTGAAAAAATTTGGACAAAATAAGCAAAGCATTTATCAGTTCTATTGAGCCATATAACCAATCAATCAAAACCATGTTAGCAAAAGAAGCCCAAAATAAGGGGTGTGGCTTTTTGTTTTACTGTTGATTACTCCTTGGAACATTAATTCAGATTGTGAAGTAAGATGACATAAATCCAAGACCCATAATCTGAAGTGTTTGACATAGAGGGAGTAGATGAAGTAGCTTGTATTTGTAGGTGCCTACCTCAATGCACTCTGCTATGTTGATCAACAATGTATAAGGCTTGGCTAGAACATTGTACCATTTTCCATTTCTCAGAACTTGCAAGCCACCGACGTTCTCTTCGACGAAAAGGATTGAAAGGGCGCCACCATCATAGTGAGGCTTGAAGCCCAAAACAAGGTCAGGCCTCGAACATGAAGGGTAGTAGCCTAGCCTAGCTAAAGCTCGGGCCCTGGTTGTGGTCCTATTGATGAAGTAATCCTCATCGAGCTCTAGAAGATTTGCCAGGGCTCGCATGATACAATCTTTTATTATCTTGGTTCCTGACGCGTAGTGAAGTAGCACATCCCTGTAGAAATGATCTGGAAAAGTCAAGTTCAAATATTCAACAGAAACATTAGCATACTCTTTCAGTTTCTATATGTTGTTTCACAAATGTTTCACATGGAACTATTGCTTCCTGCTTAGGGTAGTCTCATGTCAAATTTGTTAATAGTGTGGGTAGAATATAGGGAAATCTAGAATACCACTCACTTGGCTAACTGAGAAATTATCTCTAAGCTATCACTGATGTAAAGGTCCCATAGTTCTCTCAAGCTAAGCCTTCTCACCAAATCAAGGCCGCCACCCCTCCCATCCTCTCACTCCCCACCTCATGCAGGGCCCAATTTAATTTGCCAGTCTCTGCTCTGTACCTCGTTCAAAGCCCCATGTTCATTGGTCATGCTTACATACTATTACTTCGTTTATCACAAATATTTTGATGCTTGAGCAAATATTTGTTTTGCTAAATGCTGGTTAATGGTTATTGCTCGTGTGTTCTGTATATTCTGGTGTAGATTCGTATGTTCTCTCGCCATTAGCAGGTAGTCCAAAATGTTGTTAAAATACCCACTTAGAACTTGAGCCCTTCAAAATTAGAAATGGATATGCTAATATTCCCTCTGATTGTCTATTCGAGTCTCTAGAATCTTTGCAACTGCAATGTTATGTACATGACCATTAGTGTGAAAAATTCATCATCAATATCAAATTGATACTCAGGAAGTCGTCGTGCTAAGGCCCCATAGGACCAGCGCACCAGAATAGTAACCGATGCCGATGAAGAGTAGTGTAGATCGGAAGGATCCAATCTGAAGACACGCGAATGCCGACGAAAGACGAGCAGATCCAAAAAAAAACATCAAATTGGTACTACAAATTTATCTTTCACTATCTGCTTCCCAATATTTTCTATCTGAAGGAACCACATCTTTATATATACTCCATACTAATTTGAGGCTTCATACTAAGCTCCTCATCAGTCCACATCATTCAAATTAATTCGGACGTTAGATCTAATAATCAATGGTTGTGATTAAAACATAAATCATGGTATATAATAGCTGTCCCGTTCCACCCTTTTAGTTGGAATATAACTTGAGTTAGTATTTATGATGCCAAACCAGATAAGGCATTAAGTTTGTACCTATACCATATATTTTGGCCCAATTAAGAAAAACAATCACGTACAAAAGAAAACTAAAGCAGACGTAAGAAAAGAGAGTCCTACCCTTTCACGTACTTTTAACAAACATACCCAGCTCTAGTTAGAAAATAAGTAAAAAACCATGTACCAAAAAGGGAATCCTCAACCCACAACAAAGAGAGTCGCCTTATATTTATCAACACTATTAAACTAGTCTCCCTAAAAAAGACTATCCTAAAGCACTCAATGCAGACATAAAAAGGATTGTAATAGTAGTAACCAAAATTTTCTCACACAAATAGTCAATAGATATTTTTAAATCAGATTCTATAATATTATACTTCTGCCATGTATAATTTTTTATAAAATAACTAGCCCGTGCGCTGGCATGAGTTGATGGCTGATTTTCCTAATTGATGGTCCAAATGTCACTTTTACCACCAGATGCCTAAGTCCAAAGGGACTAAAATTTTGAGCCATTTATTGCTTTTAACAGTCTTTGATTTTAGTAAGTGGCTAAAATACATTCACTTTTATCACTCTTATTGTTAATACCTACAGGTACAAACATCTTTACCACATTATTTTCTACGCACAAAATAATTATTATATGAAATTTTGTGTGTGTGTGTGTGTGTGAATGCATTGGCTCAACAATCTTATTATTTAGCTATCTGGATGATTAGATAATAATGGTTTTATTTCCTTCTACTTATTAGTGAGCTATGGATAACCAGATTACTTGCCTCAAAGATTTGGGATACTTGGGCCAAAGGTGGAAACTTCTCTCCTCTTCCGGTTCTACTTGCAGAGATAAACGGCAGGACCAATCGAGGGTCTGGCCTTCAGATTGCAGCAGCTCACTTCTGTACCCTTCAAGACGAAAACGCTTGCCATCAATTATGTTGTTGTATTTTTGCTTCTCTTCAATAGGCTGCCCGAAGAACTCCTTGGATGCATTCATCATCGCATCCATAAGAGAGGCCTCGATACCATGGTTAGTAATCTAGGACAAAATAAGTTGGAAATAATTAATAACAAATATTGCATGTACAAAATAAAAGGATTAGAAAAACCGAATATATCAATAATTGGGTTCAGAATACAAGGTGCATAGTGGTTTTTTTGGCTTTGGGGCACCATGGCTCTCAGTGAGCCAAAACTACTTCAGATAATTAAAACCTAATTCCAAAAAAATGTGAAGAATATCAGATGTGTAGATTGGAAGTGTTTATGGCAATGAAATGTTTTAGAAAATAATACAACGATTTAAATCCTGCACACAGAAGTAAAAAAAAGAGAGGTAAAAATAGGGTTCAAAATAGAAGTCTCAAAATTTGAATCTTGGGCTCAAAATTGTTTCATTGTATTTTCTCTAAATGACAAACAAGTGAATTGTTCTATGTATGGAACATCGCTAGGTTAAGTAACATGTCGATGAATACAAGTATAAATTTATTCGAATTTTATGACTTATGGGTAACTGGAAACAGATTTGGTTCGTGCATGGTACCGATGGTGGCCTTGAGGCAAACCTAAGAAATATTTTGCTTTAGACTATTTAGATTCTAGTTAGCTCACTAAACCAAGGGAGCCCGTGATAGTAACTTTAGGTCCGTCACGTAGTTGCACAGCAATAGACCAACGCAAGTATACGTCATATCATGTGGTGTAACCAATAATGTGTGTTTTGTAATTTCAAAGAAATTAGGGCGTCTTTGATTCGCATGGTTCTCAAAATGCGGGAATAGGAAAATGTAGAAATAGACCGTCATGTCCTTTTGTACCCTACAGAATTTGGAAGAGTGTTTGATAGCACAGGAAAAACAAATGAATTCAACAAAAAGGTTTGAGTGGATGAATTTTTTTCCTCCAAAATGTAGTACAAATGAATCCGGAGGGAAAATCCCTAAGGATTTCAATCCTACGAATCAAACGACCATCACAAGAAAAAAATCCTATGGATCCAAATCCTCCAAAAATCCTACGAAATTCCATTGTATCAAAGGAGCCCTTCAAAAAATCATCCATGGGTAGTTTTGTTATGCCATGTGTAAAAACAAAATAACAAATAAGGGCCAAAAAGCAACTATACATTATATTGTTATATGTTAAACAATTGTGTTTTCCTTGTGTATAGAGTAACAGCATGTGCACACTAGTAAATATCCAATTGTCCCCACTGTTTAAGGTGGGTAGAAAATTTAATTGGTTTTGCCTGGTATCAGGTCAGCCGGAGCTATGGCTCAAGTTACCCAAGTTCAACTGTCACGATGAGCTCATCCACAAGACACCGTTAAAATCTTTCAAAAGCTGGACCAGGAAGCATGTGAGCAATTAACAAGATATGCAAATAAAATCTAACTTATACCGTTTGACAAAAAATTAGTCCCCTAAGAATGCACTGTTCCTAGAAAGATTACTAATTTTCTTTTGGTGAAAGAAAGATCACCATGAAGAAGCCCCAGGTCTCGAGCGCCCACCGGAGTTTCGCTACCTCCTCGACGGCACCACCATCGGTGTCAGGCCTGGAAAGGCGGCCGAGGTCGATGACGGGGATAGGCGCAACACCTGCGGCAGCGGACGGGCGGTCCTGCTGCGGCATGACATACCGGGCTGGTACGTTGCCTTCGAGTTTCAGCTCAGGGTTCGCTTCTCCCTCCATTGCCCCTTTCATATTGCCCGGTGGTATACTCAAGTGCATGCGCTATGGGCAGGAGGCCAAAATATATAGTGAAGCTGAAAGGCTGAAACGTCCAGCTTGAGCGTGGCCGGCCCAAAATTTTAATCAGTGTATGACTGCTACCCAAATTTTAGTATAGCACCAACATTTTTTTTGAAGGGAATATATGTATAGCACGTGTACACCTACAAGGCTACAAAGTGCATTGTGAAACATGCGGAGAGGGCAAGAGAGTATTTGTATTACCGCCCAAGTTTTTGAACCTTTTCGAACATGGTTGGTAAGATGCTCATTTCTCCACGTGAATATTTAATGAAGGCCATCGACACATCCACAGGTTCCATGTGGCCATTTGCCTTTCTTTTCAAGATGGAAAAAATATGGTTGTTTGGACAGATGTACGAAAAACCGCTTAATCTTTTGTATTTATGTTTTTTTTAGAACGAAGACGCCAGATGCGTCCGGCTTTAAATTAATAAAGCCCCAACGGCAGCGTACCACAAACCAAGTCTTAATACAACACCAAAAGCCCTGCCGGCTTGAGCACCAAAGTTCAGATGAGACTAAAAACAAGCCGTCAAACGAGATTACAGGGCAGAGCCCGTACAGAGCACGCAGGCTCGTCAAGCAACAAAAGAACTGAAGTCATGACTCCCTAGCCATCGCATACACTTGCACCAGTCGTTGTTGGGCGGTCTTGATTAGCTCAGCATCCTTGCGCCTTCCCAACGGACTCCACTACTGCAATAGAAGGTTGCATTTGAAGATGATATTAGCCGGATGATTTGGGAAGCACCCTTCTATAGTAAACTTGTTCCTAGTTAGCCATAAGGCCCAGAGAAGTGCCCCAACACAACTCCACATAACCCGATATGCTGGGCCCTTAATCGCATCAAGGAGGTTGAAAAGCTCAGTAGCCGAGCGCGGGTCCCAAAGGACACCTGCCGCGGTGCGGACATCACTCCACGCAAACCTTGCTAACGGGCACCGAAAAAACACATGATTGGCATCCTCTGGTTCCCCACATAACGCACACGGACCCGTGGCCGGCCCATTACGTTTGGCTACGTTCAAGGAGGTGGGAAGCCTATCGTGAAACAGTTGCCATATGAAAAGTTTAATCTTCAAAGGCATCCGCGCTTTCCATAATCCTGCAATCACAGGCTGTGTCGGCCCTCGACACAACTTGCGGTATAAGGAGTTCACCGAGAATTTCCCCGAGTTAGTGAGCGCCCAACTCACCGTGTCAGGTTGATCCGAAAGACCCACCAGTTCGATTAATTGCCTCAAGGCCGCGAGGCTTGCCTGCTCGGGTCCGTTGAGTTCCCGTTTGAACTGAATCTCAGGTGGCGTCGCGGCAAGCGCATCCGCCACCGATAGCGCGGTGTCAACGGCAATATCGTACAACTCCCGGAATTCTATCCAAAGGGGTTGAGTACCTATCCAAAGGTCAGTCCAAAAATGCGCGGATCTGTCGTTCCCAACCGCAAATTTTGCCCCCATGGCAAAAGCTGGTTTGATCAACTGAAGATCATTCCAAAATGGTGAGCCCCTTGCCCTTCCTTCAAAAAAATTCCCGTTAGGAAAATATTTGGCCCGTAGGAGATCGACCCACAACCCGGAGGCCCCCTGGGTGATTTTCCAAATCCATTTGCACATCAGCGCGATGTTAAGCCATTTGGAATTGGTGATCCCGAGACCGCCCAAGTCCTTGGGCCGGCACACCCAGGCCCATTTAACCATGTGGTATTTGTGGTGCGGGCCAGTTCCTTCCCAAAAGAACTTGGCTCGCGGCGTGTCAAACTTGGCATGGACCCCTTCTGCAAGCAAAAACAGCCCCATGGCAAACATCGGCAAAGAAGACAGGCTGGAATTTGTGAGCACTAGCCTTGCCGCTTTCGACAAAAAATTGCCCCACCAAGGACAGACCCTAGTCCTCACTTTGGCGCATAGAGGCTCCCAATCCTCTATCGTGGGTTGTTTGGTGTCTACCGGGAGGCCCAGATAAGTGAACGGGAATTTGCCCACTTTGCAGTTGAGCAAATCCGCAATGCGCCCTCCCTCCTCGGCCTCGATCCCCATCGAGAGCACCTCACATTTGTGGAAGTTAATTTTGAGGCCCGACATGAGCTCAAAACTAAGAAGAATCGCCTTGACCGCAGCAATGCTATGTAGGTCCGGACGAAACAGCAGTAGCGTGTCATCCGCATACTGCAAGTGGGTCACTCCCCCTGGAATGAGATGTCCTACCAACCCTTTGATATGACCAGCCTCCGCCGCTTTGCTCAGCATTGAGGACAGCGCATCGACTACAAAGTTGAACAGGAGGGGGGAAAACGGATCCCCTTGCCTGAGGCCTCGCTTGTTCCGGAAGAAGTGCCCTACTTCTCCGTTCACCGAAATAGCGGTTTGTCCTCCCGAGACCAACTGCATGACGCGGTGCACCCAAACAGCGGAGAAACCCTGGCTGAGTAGCACCTGGCGGAGGAAATTCCAATTAACCCGATCGTAAGCCTTTTCGAAGTCTAGCTTTAACAGCACCGCCGGTTCCTTGGTGCGTTTGAGTTCGTGTATAATCTCCTGAAGGGCCAGAGGGCCCTCAAGAATATTGCGACCACGGATGAACGCGGATTGGTTGCAATGGATCACACGATGAGCTATCGGAACTAACCTAGTCGCACACGCTTTGGCACAAATTTTAAACGGAACGTTGATGAGCGCAATGGGGCGGAATTGCCTAATATCGTCGGCCCCTTGAACCTTTGGTATGAGCGGTAACACTCTAAAGTTAAGGCGCGATATATCTACCAACCCGCGCATAAACCCGTTGCAGATCTCGAAAATCGGGCCCCTAAGTAAGGGCCAGAACCGTTTAAACATTGCCACCGGCCACCCGTCCGGGCCGGGGGCCGTGTCCGCCTTCATACCCATCAGCGCGGCATCGATTTCTTCGGGAAGGAATGCTAGCCCCAGCCCCTCGTTCTCGCAGTCCAGCACCCGTTGCCCTGCTTCCCACACATCCGCATTCAGACCCGCCCTCTGGTCCTCGCACGTCCCCATCAACTTAATGTAGAACTCGTAAATATGCCGAGAGATGTCCTCTTGTCGCAACAGAAGCCCCTGCTCCGATTGCAACCTTAGGATAGAACATTTACGACGTCGGCCATTAGCGTAGGCTTGGAAATACTTGGTATTAGAATCCCCTTTGAGGATCCATTTCAAGCCACTACGGCGACGCCAATATTCTTCCTCTACTCGTAACGACGCTTCGACCTGACTTTCCAGGTCGTATCGATGGGCCCATTCCGTCTCCAAAAGGTCCCGAATATCAGCCTGGGAATCAATCGTTGCGATCTCCGCTAGGATGGCGGCTCTGTGTGCTTTGTCGGACCTCCCAAGGTTAGCGCCCCATCCCTTGAGACTTGCCTTGAGTCGTCCTCCGACAGTGTTCCAGAACTCCATCGGGCCACGCTGGGACCCCACTTGACTCACGCACACCCTCCACTTCTCCCTGAAGAGCTCCTCGAAGCCTGGCACCTCCAACCAGGCCGTTTCAAAGAAAAAACGAGGGCTACGTCGCACTCTATCCTCCCCCGAGGAGTACACCAGAGGTACATGGTCCGACCCAATCCGAGTCTCCGCGACCTAGAGCGCAGAGGGGAAAACCCATTTCCCAATCCGGAGACATGAACACACGATCCAGCACAGAGCGTACCGGGTCTAATTGCTTGTCTGTCCATGTGAATCGAGCGCCCGTTCTAGCCACCTCCCTGAGGGCCATCGAGGCGATCGCAGCATTAAACATAGCCACCCGAGGCCAGTTTATGTTACTGTTACTCTTGTCCGCACCCGACCTAATCAGGTTGAAATCGCCTCCCACCAGGACAGGAAGTGCTACCTCAGTCACGGAGTTAACTTTGGCTTGGAGTTCTCCCAAGAACTCCGCCGATCTCGAGTGATCGGCCGGCCCATAGACCTGAATGACAACCAACTCGCGTCGCGTGGCCCTAACTCTAAAATGAGCTGAGATGAAAAACGAACCAACGTCCCAGGCAATAATCTCATATAGAGCACGATTAAGACCAAGCAACAAACCACCGGAGTGACCAACAGCGGGAACGTGTTGCCACTCAAAGTGCTCCAACGGATCAATAGCAAGCAGCTCATGGAAACGAAAATCCCCCTTGATAGTTTCCTGCAGCCCCACGATATCGACGTTCTCTCTACGCATGTACTCCTTAAGTTGCGTCCTATGCCCCGCGTGGCCAAAGCCACGGATGTTCCAAAAGATGGCCCGCATCTAGATGACTCGGTTGCGGAGCCGGACACCTCGCGAGGTGACCGCCTTAGCCACGCGCCTCACCCTGCCATGGCAAGGCGAGGGAGGGGGGGCAACCCCTGTTGCCTGATCCCCCTCTTCGGGCACAGAGAGAGCCACGGTGGCCCCTCGTACTTATGTTAATCACGGGGTTACCGTTTGATGAGAAATAGACCATACATGGTGGTTTTGTATATATATATTTTTGCGGGAAAACTTCTTATCTCTTCATCTTCAATTATGGCAGCACAACGAACACCATGAAAAAAAATTACGTCGAGATCTAGCCTGAAGACGCGCCGTTGTCATCGTCCCTCCCTCGCTGGAGCCGAGCAGAACTTGTTGTGGCAAACAGCCGGAAGCTTATCGTGCTAAGACCTCATAGGACCAGCGTACTAGAATAGCAATTGTTGCCCACCAAAAATAGTGTATATATCCAAAGGATACAACCTGAAGACACATAAATGTAGACAAAGACAACCAGATCCGAGAAAATTCATCAAAAATAGATCTGCTAGAGACGCACCTCCACACGCCCACCGAGGAGCTAGACGCACAACTGGAACGAGGGCTAGGCGGGAAGAAGCTTATTCCATCTTCAGAGAGCCGCAACTAGCTCGCCTTCCTGAGTAGGATACAAACCTAACAAAACTCGAAGAAACATATAAAAACGAAGCCCTCCCGCCAGTAAGGGGCATGATCCACCGTGTCCCCATGGCCTTAAGGCCACCGGAAACGAGGCGAACCGGTGATGACGCCAACAGGAAGCAGAGAAATCCTAATGTTTCTTACAGGAGGCAGCTACATGAGAGGGGTGGCTTTTCATGTAGGAAAACGTTGCGTGCCGGCGGACCGGCCGAAGCTTCGGCCGGACGCACGTGCGCCGCTCGATCGCACAGCAATCCAAGGGGACAAGTCTGCCGATCCACTTTTTGCGTTGGTTGTTTTTCTCTCTTGGCCCACCAAGTCCCTTTGACCCATCACGAGCTGTTTCTTTTTTTCTCGTCCTCTCTAGTGCCTCATGCGAGGAGCGCACTCCAGGTCTTCTTCAACCTTCATCTTCACAATCGCTCGCTGAACTCCGACATGGGATGGGAAAAGGAGTTGCAACCGCAGCTCGGCAAAGCTGCATCCGTTTTGTCGGCGGTGCTATGATCGTGGCGACCATGGCCATGACCACACCGTCATGACACTGCAAGCTCCAGTGGCGGTGGGGTACTGCATGCTACGATCGTAGTGGTTGTGTGCTCGAACTAGCGCCGTGGCAAGCTGGAACCAGCGACAATTTTTGCTACATCCACTCGTGGAGGAGCTACGACCTGCGACGGTGGAGACAAGGATTTGCTGCAACCGTCGTCTGCTTTTGCTACGACCGATGAGAAAATTTGCTACAT
Organism: Triticum urartu; assembly: GCF_003073215.2. Taxonomy (NCBI): domain Eukaryota; kingdom Viridiplantae; phylum Streptophyta; class Magnoliopsida; order Poales; family Poaceae; genus Triticum; species Triticum urartu. The sequence continues at coordinate 6,268,317 of NC_053026.1, read as the reverse complement.
CCATTCATGGCAGAGATGCGACCCGGGGCGGTGGCGACGATTTTTGCTGCAACCGTCGTCTGCTTTTGTTACGACCACGAGTAAATTTGCTACATCCATTCATGCAGAGATGCGACCCGGGGCGGTGGCGACGATTTTTGCTACAACCGTCGTCTGCTTTTGCTACGACCGGCGAGAAAATTTGCTACATCCATTCATGGTAGAGATGCGACCCGGGGTGGTGGCGACGATTTTTGCTGCAACCGTCGTTGTTTTTGGCTACGACCATCGAGGTTTTTTTGCTACATGGTGGTGATTGGTGGCCGCCGTTCGTGCTAACCCGTGCAGCGAGCGTCGACCGAAAATAAAAAGGTTCAATGGGCATGAATAAAAGTTTCAACCCGTGTGAGAAAAAGCTTCAACGGTGGGGTGGATAAAAAGCTTCAACGGGCGTGAGAAAAAGCTTCAAACCGAGGTGCGAGCGGTGACACTAAGAGCTGTGGTCGGCGGTACGGTGGTGCTTCGATAGACGTGCTACGGCGACGGCGGCGGTGGGAGCGGCTAGGTGCTGCAACAACAAAGACGTTGGGACACACGATTTTGCTACGAGGGGCGACGACGTACTGTTAGAACCGGCGAGGACGGGTGCTACGAGGGCGAGCATCAGTGACGAGGGCGGACCGGCGTTGAGGCAAGCGGCGAGGACGCCCGGCGAGCTGGCTGCCTTAAGAACTCGCGATGGGGCGCCATATGGCTTTTCCTTTGTTTCTAACGAAGCAGATTTTTTTTTTGATAACTCTCTATCGAAGCAGTTTTAGCGAAGGAGATGGCTACATGCAAATCCTACGGCTGTAACTTACACGAATTGTACGGACGCGGTGCGACCGGCCGAACCTTCGGCCGGCGCGTATTACTGGCCTTTCATGTATGCGTAATGTTGATGTATATTTAAAGAGGTGTGTCTAGGGCATATCTAGATGTGCTCTAGTTATTGCATATCTAAGTGAGTGAATCAAGCATAGAGAGGAAAAAAAAATATCCACACGAATCTCAACGTAAGATCAATGACCTAGGACTTAGATGTGCAATACTTATGGCATATCTAGATGTGCTTTAGCAAAACTGATATTTTAAATGTACGGATCAACTCTAGCTGTAGAAAAACATGCATTGGCAAAACGAGGTTTGTACTCATCGTTTTTTTGAGGGAGAGGTTTGTACTCATCTTAGCATGACGAAAGATGCTTAGAGCAGAAACCAAAATAATGCGCCACGTCTCCCTCTTCGTTGTCATATCTAACGTGCTAGTAGCTGCTACTAACCGCACATTATAATTTACCACACACCAACAAGCAAATTGGTAGGTGCGTCGTCCAGAAACAATTTTCTTGCCGTATAATTGCGCGGCCCCAAGTGCCTTTCTTTGGATTTTTCTAAGCTGATCTCTTGTCGGTCTACTATTTTTCTATGGTTGGCCACTTCGTTGTTGGATTAGATCTAAGCCTCGACATTCATGTACGCAAGTGAAAATGACGTCTTAGGCTGTGTTTGGTAGCAAAGTATTGAAAAACCACAATATTTTACCCTGTAGGTACATGATACCACAGTTTTGACATACCAAGGTATTTTAGAGTATTGATAATACTGTAACCCTGTTTGGCAAAAGCAATTGTATGCAGCAATGTTAATCCTAGCCAGTGGTTTGAAGCAGTTACAACAAACATGCGTATTGCTAGCTAGCCGCATACATTGAAACGGCCATGCACAACAACCAGGTGCAGCAGCTGAACGACCATGTACAAAGCTAGCATACCAAAAGAAGAGGTAGTTGAACAGGAAGTGAAGTTTCCAGCTGCGGGAGGGGCAACAGCGGAGCCGCTAGGAAGCAGGGGCCGGTGGCCGGCACAGAGTGGCGGGAGGAGCGCCTGGGAGGATGATAATATCCATGGCCGCCTACGAAGACAATCTGCAGAGACTATAGAGCGGCTACGACTTGGAAAGAGGGGAACGAGAAAGAAGCTAGCTATGCGGCGTTCTTTTCGCTTCCACAGTTTTCAAAAAAGAGGTTGAGGGTTTTTTTTAGACAGAGATAATACTGTGGTTAATACTATGGTATCTTCGAAACGTTTTGAAGATACCATAGTATTAATATAACAGTGTTTTAGAAAAATAGAACCAGTGACAATCATCATCTTGAGAGAGAATCTTACGATCAATCGATCATCCCGCCAGCCAGTACTCCACGCTAGACCGAAGTGGCGCTCTGCAACATCCACCACCATCCCGGGCTTCTTAGAATTGGTTTCGCGGCTAGAGCTGAAACTGCAGCTTCAGAAGAAACTTTGAGCGGTTTGAAGAGGCCAAATTGATGCGTGGTGACGTTGGGTGTCCAAGTTTCTCAACGACCTTCGAACACCCAGGTCGTGCCGCACGAAACCAAAAAGATTAACTAAATGGACATGCTTACCTCGATCTATCAGTATGGCGCACTGGCGCGTACTCACCATCTGGTAGAGTGCACTTAGGTTTGGTCACTTCCAGTATACTTTTCGTCTCTCAACTCTTGGTGAAGTCTAGATTTGGTCCCTCAATTTCAAAACCGGACAACTTGCACCCTCAACTACCGAAACCGGACAAGGTTCGTCCCTGGACTCGGTTTTGACCGGTTTTTGGTGTTGACTCACCCCGGTTTTGACCGGTGCTCATTCATATTCCTGTAATTTTTTTATATCCGTGAACTTTTTGAAATTCACATACACTTTTCAACTCCGCGTAGTTTTTTCAAGGTCGCGTATTTTTTTAAAAATAAACATACCTTTTTTCAAATCAGCAAACTATTCTGAAATTCGCGTACTTTTTTCAAATCCATGATTTTTTAACATTTACGTACTTTTTCCAAATCCCCGTATTTTCCCAAGTATGTGTAACTTTATCAAATCCAAGTATTTTTCAAAGCCATGAATTGTTTCTGAAATTCGCATACTTATTTCAAATCCACATGCTTTCCAAAGTCTGCATTTTTTTCAAATCCGTATTGCTTTTATAATCCATGAACTTTGTATGAAATTCACGTACTTGTTTCAAGTTGAAATAATTTTTGAAATCCACATATTTTTGCGCAAAAGAAGTCCATATCTGCGTACAAATTCGCATAAAATTTTCAAATTCATGAACTCTTTCAGAAAAAATGTACTCGAATATGAAAGGTGCATCAATTTAAAAAAATTAAATGAACTTTAAAAAATATGCATATTTGAAAAAGTACATGAACTTGGAAAAAAGTACACCGGTTTAAAAAAAGTACACACATTTTAAAATGGTTCACGTATTTAAAAAAGTAACCGAATTTGAAAACAGTACGTGGACTTGGAAAAGGTAGGCAAATTTGAGTCGGAACGGTCAAAACCAGGGTGGGACAGCACCAAACCCGGTCAAAACCGTGACCAGGGATGAATCTTGTCCGGTTTGAGAAGTTAAGGGTGCAAGTTGTCCGATTTTAGAGTTGAGGGACCAAATCTAAACTCCGTCAAGAATTGAGGGATGAAAAATATACTTTTCTCTTATAAAAATGAGAAGAAAGATTTGGGAAAACTCGACCTATCGGTACGGTGCGTACTCACCATCTGGTAGAGTGCATCATCTCTTCCACACCTAGATATGCCGGAAGATAAATACATTTGTGGTCACTGAAATTGAGGTGAAAGCACACTACGTACGGTTACTGACTTCAGAATATGCTCGATATGATCATTAATACAAGTTGTGGTGATTATACGATCACTGGCTCATCATATAGCATCGTATTTTGTCTGGCTGACCGATCAAATTGTCTATTTGCTACTTAGGACCCACTTAGGACCGCATTGTCAGCCATAAGTTGCGTCCCTACTCTATCGGTCCCATGTGTCAGTGAGTATAAAAGCAAAATGAAGGAAAATAATTTAGTGCGTGAGTGCAGATTCGAACTTGAAACCTGACGCCGCTAACCATTTGGGCCGTCGTCATTTCGTGTTAATAAACCGAGGACCATCGTTTAAAAGTACACATAAGCTATCTTAATTTTTTTTTGATTTTTTTTGTTTCGACATCTTCTCTCTGTGTAAGTTTCTTTTTGTTGACAACGCATGTTAGCATGTTTTTTTCTCTTTTTGGTTTTGCTGTGTGTGTGCGTGCGTACATGTTAGTGTGTGTTATCTGTGATTTTTCTTTCTTCGATTTTCTACTGTGAGTGTGTAATATGTGCATGCGTGCGTATGTTGTATATATATGCATGCTAGTGTGTTCGTCCCTGCATACGGCCTGGACGTGATTGTTATGGGCCTCGATCTAGGGTTGGAGGTAGCAACGGAAGGAAGGGGGAAAAGGGGATCGGGTTAGGAGGAGGACGAAGAGCAGCTTCGTTCTTGGTTCACAGATTACAATAATACTCGATACCCTCCTCTCTCTCTCTCTCTCTCTCTCTCTCTCCCCTTTCTTAACTACTCGCGGCTCACAGGCCACACACGCAACTCCTCACGACGCCTGGTCCCACGCACCAGGCAGGCACGCGCCTTCCTTGGCCGTCAAGGCTTCACCTTTCTCGTCCCCTGTTCGTCTCGCCTTCACTGGTTGATGGGGCCCTTGAGTCAGCCGTGACAGTGATGTTCCATGGAGACGAGAATCAGCTGAGTAGTTGAGGTGGGCCACCTCTTGTTGGCGATAGGCCTCCTCCCGCGCCATGCCCACAAGCCGTACAATGGGAGGTGCTTAGGGAATGTGCTTAGAGAAATAAATCAGGCTTTCCTTAAGCACCGATGCTTATTTGTACAGGGTAGACGCTTAAGTAAGCGTCTCTTCTGTAGAAATAGGCACCGGTGCTTCAGAAAATCTCGGTTTATTTTTCTAAGCACCCCTCTAAGCATCTCCCATTGTACAAGGCCTAACGCGCCTAGCCATGGCCAAGCCCTTCATCGCTCTCGACACACTCATGTTTTTCTTTTGCTCGCCATGGCCTCTCCCTGACATGCTCGACGTCAATGCGCTCCTGCATGGAGTCCCACTCGAGCGGGGGCCACTCTTGATCACCTGCCGAATCCGTCCCTCAAAGAACCTCATCGCCTTGCCACGATGGCCCTAGCTCCCACCCTGCCTCTTGCGCCTCCTGTTGTCGGTTGTCTAGTCTCCTCTCCATCCGAGTCCGAGAAGTTCTCCTCGCCCACCATCGTGTGTGTTCCACCGATGCTCTAAGGCCGAGACCGCGGGCGCCTTCATCGAGCAACGCCGACAAAAAGGTGCTGCAACAAATGGCGTAGGGCGCTGTAGGACAATGAACGGGACGTCACCGCACACCTCCATGCACCCGAGCGTGCATGCGTTGGGCGTCGCCCCAGCCATCAGGGTGTGCATGCGTTGCGTACGTGCGTGATGTGCATGCTGTTGTGCGCGTGCATGCTGTCCTTGCTTGTGTGCATGCGTTGCTGCTTAATTATATAAAAAAAGAATGATCTACATGTAACCATCTGAATGTATTGTGTCTTAGTGGTTAGTCATTGTAGTCACTGACCGGCGTTCGAATCCCTTCTCTTCGACCACAGTTCTTATTCTTTTATTTCTTTTTTCACCAACTGACAGGTAGGTCCCACCGAACAGAGAGAGAGAGAGCACGGGGCTATTTGACCGGTCAACGAAGGGCCATGCATATAGAATATGGTGAGCCAGTGACCGTATAATCACCTCAACTCGTATTCAATGACCGTATTAAGTGTATTCTGAAGTCCAGTGACTGTAGTGTGCTTTGACCTCAACTTTAGCGACCATCAGTGTATTTTTTATCTCAAAAGGCGACATCATGTCAACTTACATGTATGGTCGACACATGTAGGATGGAGGTCACTTCAAAGTTTTCAAGTCCAGTAAATTCCTCTTTTGAAACAACGGTAATCACAGAATTTGTAAAACCATCAAATCTGCAACTGATTCTACCATGTATAATTAAGTACCATTAAGCTCAAACAGAATTCGGATGCAAGCAGTTTTCAGTCTGAACCTTTTCCTTATTGTTGGCTCAGACGCAGGGGAGGTGGTCTCACATCGCACATATTGACACATACTAGAGGTTGGGGCGTCACCTAAGAGGAAGTTCGGCCGGGCCTGGTAGGTGGCCGCACCTTTTCACTTGCCTTTTGTGGTCTAGGCAGCAGTGTACTTGCAACTATTGCTGAACTGATTGAATGCAGATAAACTTCTTAGCTTTGGTACATGCACATACGAGAGCGGCCGTCCTGCACGCAGTGGCAGATGCACGCAGCGCATCGACGGCCCTGCTGCGCGAGGTGATCTGTGCAAAAGAAAACGTCAGATTCAGTAAAGCGTGCATACAAGCAAATACATCCCCTAAGTCGCCCCTTGTGGGCTCGCCGAGGTACGTTCGGTCGTACGATTGGGCCGGTCCGGTCAGAAAGTGCAGGGCGCACATTATTGCATTTCGGCTCACGGGCCCTCGCTTCGGCTGGGTGGCGTGTACGTCTAGCACGGCCGCTCTCAGGTCCTATGTCTAGCACGGGATTCCTTTTCGGATTTGGGGGGAGGACTGCGGCGAGCCGGAGGCAGTGGCGCGCGCCCGTGGTCGGTCAGGCTCTGCTCATGGCGATTCCAGCTGCGGAGGCGCCGGCGCTCGACTTTGGGTGAGTGAAAACTCTGCTCTTTTATTTTTGTTCTTCGATGGAATCTGTAACTTACGAGCTCGCCGGTACTGCAGATCGACGTCGACTGCCAACGATTCAGCAGCGCGCTTGGGGGCTTCCGTTACGGCCGGTGGCGGCGCCACGGCGGCCGCGTCAGGAGTAGGCCCGCCGGAATCAGTCGTCCGCCCGTTCTCTCCTGATACGCGCCGGTCGGATGAGGGCGGCGGAGAAGGCTTTGTCTGATGTTGAGTTCTTCGGGGGGATCCTGCACCACGTTCAGCTCGGGCGGTGGCGATGTGGCTGTCGGACGCGCCCATGGCGCGGCGTCTCGCGCGGCTCGATTCAGTCCTTACCCCACAGTGCGCAAGCATCCGCAAACACCACCATCCGAGTTGCTGGAAGCGCAGGTATCTCGTTGATTTCTTTCGCTGGTGCCTAAGAGGCGTTCTTGCTGATTCCCATTCATATGTGCAGCTAGGAATTAGCAGGCTGCCAGGATTTATTTTTTGCAGCCATCTGAAAATAATCTGGCTAGGTCGACTAAGTAGAGTCTTGAATCTTACTTTGGTGGATTTTTCTACAAGCTTCGATCCGTCATTAATATAAGGATTTTTTGTAAAGCGTCATCAGCCAAGTGAACTTAGGCGATTAACGCCTTTGCCTAAACATAGACCAGTGTGAAAATTTCTATTGCCGCAAAAAGCTCAGAATTTTGCGAGATACCAACCGCTAGTGGTCTTGCAGGAGTGACTGGCCTTGGCAATCCTAGCCTGTTCAATTTAGTTTGTGGTCCAATGTACAATGCAAAGAGGGGGGAAAAGAGCTTCTCCCAGGTGTGCCTTTGTTTTCCCTTAAGTTTCTTCTTGATTTTTGGTGTAATTAGTTAGTTAACCAGGGCCAACGGGCGGCAGACGATCGGCGATGCGGGCGTGCCGTCGCGTTGAAGCTTCTCTATGAGGATTCGCTGGCTTGGGATTTTTTCTAGCAATCTGATTCTTGTCTAGTAGGAGCAAGTTGCCGAATTGGTGCATTATGCTTGTTTGTATTTGTTTTTTCCCAGCTCGAACCGTAAAAATGCCCAAGCATACTCTAGTTGATTTTCAGAAAAATCGTCCGAGGGCAGCTAACGTCCCTGGTCAAATTTACATAGGTTGATTCTATTGCCACAAACCCGTGAATTTCGTGTAGTAAGCATAGTGGGTGGCACACAGGCAGTACAATCTTTATTTGTCAATGTTCATAAATGTAAAATTAGAGGAAAAAAATGGTTTTCCCAACTACAGGCATGCTTTCTGTTTATCTTGTTTTCCTTCTGCTTATGTTGGCAGGACAAGAGGGCCGCAAGCACCAGATGAGCGGGCGGGGGTGGTTGATCGTATGCCGGCACTTGAAGCTACCATACGAAGGTTCGCTGACAGGGGGACTGAGGTAGTTGTCAACCCGGCGCTTGGCACAATTTTCGATTCTCTGCCGGAGGCGTATGAATTCTACAATCTTATTCTCGTCGCTGGTTAATTTTCCCGGTTAATTTTCATTGACAAAAGAGCTTGAATTGCTAGTAAAAATAACCACCGGAGTTGCATGATTAGGTCCTTTCTGTCCAATATTATTCTCGTCGCTGTTTCTCTGTTGGGATGGTGACATTTTTGAGTGTTCAAACATTGCAAAGGGAAAGCTATACTTCAGTATAATCCAATTGTAGAAGTTTGGTGAATTTCGTGCAGCAGTCTGAATGTAGAGTGGGGGAGAGAATATATTTTGGATCAGGCTTGGCAGAAAGTGGTCCTTACTCGTTTTCTTAATCATGACCCGGTGTTTGGTTACAGTAGTACGCGTGCCCCGGCATTATGTACACTGGTTATTTTCCATTGACTAAAAAAATGTAAATCTTCCATGGCGCGTCCGATACCAAACATCACGTTGCTCCCACCTCCGGCCGTCTCGATGAGAAGATTGATGCCAACGCCGGTGATGAAGAACGCGTACTGGTCCTCCCACAACCAAAAGTCACACGGGCCTCCGTCCCGCGTCAGTTTCAAAACTGAAAACTGAATGATGAACAAGAAAATACAAAGCAAATAGAAGAAAACTGCAACATCTGATGGATGGGTGTACAGATAACAGACTTGCTCCCTGGTTCGGGCACTTGTAAAAACGGACGCCGGGATTCCGGTCTATCCCGGAGACAAACCATCTAGTCCTCGTCCCGGCACACCTCGGGCACAGGATCAATGGCAGTGGGGGCAGGGGTGTCCGGAGACGATGAGCGGAAGATGAGCTCCGGGACATTGCGGCACGGCGACGTTGACGGATCACGGCAACTCGGGGTGCGTGTTTGAAGCAGAACGTGCAAAACGATCGGTCCTGCACGCAGCGGTTGGTTCATGAGCCTTAAATACATGCAGCTGGGTAAAGTGTTTACGCAGCTGGGTAAAGTGTTTACGTTATACAGTGTTCGGTGCAACGGTAATATTGTGTCCTTCCGCCTGTACATGTGCAGTGCTTGCAGCAGATGAGTCAGTCCGGCTGTCAGTGCATAGTACAACGGATACAACGAATACGAAACATTACGCTAGTTGGCGGTGCTCTATACTCGAAGTAGCACTTCCAGCTAGTCCTAATCGCGACGCTCCGCCAGCCATGGATGCACTGCGTGCAGCTGCCGCTGCGTGCAGCGATGGACTTCTCATGCACATACACCCTTTTCACTCCTCTTTTCTGATCTAGGTAGCACATGCCAATGGATAGTAGTAAAATAACACTGACAGAAGCATGCTGCTGCTTCTTGGACAAAAAAGATACAACACAAAAGTACAGCGCACGTACAAAATTAATCATGTAGGCTACACCTAACTTATGAAAAAGAGCAAATAGCACATCAAAAAAGCTGGGTGGACGTCGAGCATCACCAGCAGACATGGCAGTGGCGCTGGTTCTCATGTCCCAGTCCCCAGTGGTGAGGCCGGCTAGGTGGAAGGATCCGAAGAGGACTTACTTGCAGATATGCATACTCCGGCCAATCATCAGGATATGCATTACTTACAGGTAGTGAGTTTGATAAATGTTCAGGATGTTGCAAGTTACAACTTCATTCATGCTGAAATAGATAAATGCACTATAAAAAGAGAAGAGAAATTTCTGACCTTTTAGAGTCTTTGTCCTCACACTACTAGGTAGCTAGAGTGTCAGGTGATCACCACTATCCAACTGCTTGGTGACTGAGCGAAAAGGTCCTGATAAAACAGAGATTAAGTTACAACAATAATGGAGAGATGGTGTGAAAGTGGCCACTGACAAGCTTTTGGGAAAATGAGTTAGCTAATGATGGTACATAAGCTAGTACAGTAGTATAATAAATGATCTTCTATGGTTGCAGAATGAAGTATGGTCTAAACAAAGCGGAAAACTGAGTGAAACAAGTCTTGATGGCATAAGAAATCAATAAAAAAAGGATCATACCATCATGTACACCAAAGCGCATCGATCTCCCTTGTTAAACACTGAATATATCATAGCAGAAAATAATATGGAGGAGGGTGGATATTAGATCCTTGTCATCTTTACGCAGTTGAACTTTTACTCAACCTTCTGAACATGATGTAGTGGGCATTCCTATAAATAGTGGTGGTGGAATTATGTCAAGCACACATGATGAGCTAGGACACCCACACAAACATAAATTGTAATTTTCAGCCTAATCAAGTTAAGCAACCAAAATAAATTGTCTGTCAATACAAGTCAAATTTGCAAATTGGCCAAAAGAAAAGGCTTTGCTTGACAGATTAACATTGAACTCCAGTAGATGTTACTGCATCAGCTATTAAAAAAGGTTCATAATCCATCATTTGTGCTGAACCACAAGCAAGATTTAGGACATACTAGCATTGAACTCCAGTAGATGTTACTGCATCAGCTATTAGAAAAGGTTCATAATCCATCATTTGTTCTGAACCATAAGCAAGATTTAGGATATGATGACAAGAATTGAGACAAGGTTTATAAATATAGCTGCAGAAATAAGAGTAGTGCCAAGCTCACAAACCTATCAGCATGCGAGTACCAATCCTTGGCATATAAAATCACTCAAGGAACTCGTGGATCTTGTCGAATCCTGGGGAAAGCTTCCCTGAGCTGAACTGTTCAGTTTTCCGATGTTGCACTCCCAAAGCCATAGTCGGAACCATGTTATTATGATGCACTTTGATCATCTTAATCATCTGCGTGAAAGCAAGCTGGTCGTCCTAATTCCTCACTTCTGAAAAATACCAGATGTCGCAGAACGAGTCCAAGCACCGGTCCCTAACCTTTAAAATCATGAACAGACTAACCATCAGTTGAACAAAAGAATGATAAGTTTGGCAAGAATTTATAAGTCCTGTATGAGATTTCTTCAAGAAATATTTACTCATCATTGCATTCAAATTTTTCTAGTATTGACGTGACAAAATAAAGAAGTGTCCCTTATAAAATGCATGGCCTCCAACTTGGACCACACTCCATATTTGGCAATATAATTAACTATCACAACATGCAATATTTTTTTAGGTGTGGCTATGCAGCTGGTAATAGCCCTCTAACCGCAAAATTAAACCCGCTAAGTTTCTTAGATGCTAAGTGATCCTACATGGTTACAATAACCACAATTCACAACAGAATGGATTTCATGAAACCAGAAAAAGGAAAAGCAGTACACGCACCTTCACCATGTTCCATAAAACACTGCAGCAAGATGGATGTCCTCTCATAATTTTGTGTACAGAGTGAAACTGAGTTCACTGCCTTGCAAATTTGCTGAACTGCCACACATAGAACGAGCAAAAGTTTGTAAACAAGAAGTGTGTTCAAATCTGAGTTCTGCTAATTGAATATATTATCTCAGTTCAAACGACTCTAAGTAGAAAGTTGGTAATAAAGTATTATACTATGGCATCAACATCTTGTTACTGGATATTTCACATGACGGTAAATTCTGGTGGTACCAAAATCCAACACGAGACTGGGATTGGGGATCTTGATTTCAAATTCAAAATTAGGCAGCTAAATTTAAGTTACTGCCTTGTTTGGATATCTTGCTATTTCAAATTGACAGGATCAGCAAAAATCTGGAATTCATGCAGCACAACATATATTGGACAGGCAACAGAAAATAATACAATTCCTAATGTGTAACAGCTTCAGCAGTGGTTTCTCCCAGAAAATATCAACACAATTTATAGTGGCACATGGATATGCCTAATGGGAGAGGCTAAACAGAAGCTTTGCTTTTTCTTCTTGCTCTTGCCGTTGGGGCCGTGGGGAGGAGCAGCGCCGCACTTTCCTACAACCGTCACCGCGCGCGAGCTCAGATCCGGAGGCGCAGGAAACGGCGAGGCGCAGGAAACGGCGAGCGGGGGCGTAGAGCCCTTCCATTCACACGGCGTCCAGCTTGGGGAGCGAATAGGAGGGTGTGGTTGCGGCGAGGGAAGGGATGAGGAAGCGTGTGGTTTTCATCTTCCTTCCTGGGGAAGGAATTGCCGCAACACACATATTTTTTTTTCTCCAATCAACCTTCGACAGATGGTCCAACGGGAACTAACGAAAACGAGGTCCCATTCGCTAGCTCGATTCGTTTTTTTCTAATACCTGTGATGTGATGACGTGGCACATGCATGCGAGAATCCCTCCTTGATGCACACCTTATTGTTTTGGATATATATATAGCGAATTCCAATCGCAACAAGTACGCACCCATCATCTAAAACATGGTGGTGGTTCTGGAACCACAAGACATGATGACTACTCATTTGGCAACTACTTTCTGTCACCAGCAGCTCTTTAACTTAGCACCGATCAAAGATGCCAGGTCTTAAAAAACAAAACAAGCTCCTGACTAACAGATATCAGAGACAGTCGATGCTGATTTTCGCATCGCCGACAATCGGTCCGTTGGATCTTTCTTCCTGGCAGTAGATTTTGATCCTCTCAATGCAAGGATAGCTGCCTGAGTCCGACACTGCCCTTGAAGATGGCGGTACATTCCTGCTAGTGTCAACATTAAGGTAGTTTCACTAACGACACTTTTATCGGCTCCTCTGACCTCATCATACATACAGATAAGGAAAAAATATCCAATAGTTGGCTAGAACACAACTACATATATAACGTTTTAGAAGAACTAGAATACCCAGCAACCATGATCCATCATGTCTCCTGAACACTCAACTAGTTTATGTTGACCAACTAGCTAAGATCAACCATTGCCATTATATTAGCGAAATTCGACCGCAACGAGTGTGCACCCACTATCTAAAACATGATATCGGGACTCACTTGGCCGCTGCTTTCTGACAAGGAGTGCGGCCCTTTTCTCATTAACATAGGAACCTCCAAACACCTTTGTCTCAAAAAACTAACTTAGCACTGACCAATGGTGGCAGGTCCCCAAAACAAAACAAGGTCTTGATTAACATAGTTCAGCGACGCTCGATGCCGATTTCCACATCACTGACCAGTAACAATGCCTGCACCAACGCACCGACCCTTGGATCTTCTTTCTGGCAGTGGATCTTGATCCTCTCGATGCAAGGGTGGCTGCCTGCGCCTGACGACGGAGCTCCCCTTGATGATGGCAAAGCAGATTCCAATTCCTTACATTTTCTACATTCCTCCTGCAGGGTGTCAACATTAAGGTAGTATATCAGTAAGGACCCAAGAGGTTCTGCTGTTCCAGCAGGTCAATTGGTATTTAGAGATGGTTCTGAGAGGGTACCATTTCGAGGTTGAAACTTAGCTCCTTCAGTTTGGGCGAGCGATGTAGAATGTGACGCAGCGGATAGAAGTCAGCAGCCATGCACCAATCACCCAACACCAGACTTGTCAGGTTGCTGAACACCGGGCATGTCCGCAAACCTCTCGAGTGCTAACTTTAGTGAAATCAAAATGATGACAGCGAGTTGAGTAGTTTGATTATTCGATATATTCAAGCTAGCTTGTTAGAATAATACCAGCACATAGGAGGGAAAACAAGTAAGCTGAAAAAAGTGAAGATCCTCTGAATTTAAGTCAGAGAAGCAGTTATATAACAAAATCTAACTAAGCAAGCAAGTACATTCATCGAAACTTGTATGCACATGAAAAGAAAAGAACTAGTTCGTACCTCAGGTAATGGTGCATGCAACTGCAAGGTCGTGGCATGTGAGAGGCCATCAAGTAGACCATGACCCAGCATTGTGTTTTCCTTATAATGAAACTCGTCGAATCTCAGACTAACTGAAGCTGTTACTAGAGAAGGCAGATCCCTAGTTACTATAGCACCAGAACGACATCTTGGTTCAACAATAGAGAGATGGGTAAGGTTGCTAGCACAAATTACGAGGCCCTTAACGATATGGCAGCGAATGATATGTAGAACCTTGAGGGACCTCGATGAGATCTCGTTTACGTCAGACAAACCGCAACCCTCCAGCTCTAAATGTTCAAGCACTGAGCAGTCGCAGTTCAGCTGCCTAAAGAATCCACGTTTCAACAAGTTAGATTTGAGCCTGACTATTTTGAGGTGCTGTGAAGGAAACATGGCTGTGCTATCCAAACGGGCATATGCAGAAACATGAAGCAGAAGAACTTTGTGCATGATGGCATGACGGATCCACTCACAACACGTTGTACCATCAACAACTTTGTGGGCAGATATCTGGGCTTCATCTAAGGAAGTGGCACCGTCACGCAAGAGCAGCAGGTGGTTCCCGAAATTCTTGAGCTTGCTGTCATCCATAAAGTCCTGGTGGTCAATGTGGATGTATGGCGTAGAGACCCAGAGATAGCGCCACCTCGGCGAGAGCAGACTTGTGCGCACGACCTCCGGCATCGGCAGGAAGGACATCACGCGGTGGAGCAGCTCATTGGGAAGGCTGCTGAGCCTGTCGACACCATCGCTGGCGCCTCGCGCCCTCTTGGAACTGCAGGTCGACATTTCATCAAACAGCCGGCTGCATGTATCCAGCAGGGGAATGAATCAGTATCAAAATCACAGATATACACGCCACAAAGACATGTTAGAAGTTAGAAACAAAGAGCAAGATGACAGGGCTCCATTCATGGTACGATGTATCCAAACAAAAAAACGAGATCATTATCCACATATCAGCAAACTTGTCGGGTTCCTCTAATAAGTTATTACAGTATTCCAAATGATTCAGTCACTACAATTTTTGTCGGGTTCCTCTAATAAGTTTCATTACAATATTTGCTGGTTTCCTCTGAGCATTTCAGTTTATCTCGCAGCAGTTAGAAAATACCCAGGAGTGGCATCCTTGATTTTGATTAGCAGCAAAAGCAAAAAATGGCGCCACACGCAGACAATGGTAATCAGCTGGCACTGCAACCAAACATAAAGTTCTAACAACTCTTAACAACGGAATCAGGCCACTTCACTAGTTGGCACAAAAATACAAAAAGTGAAAAAACATCATGATCCCGAGATCGATGAGCATTAGTCTGAGGTTTCAATTTCAGGACAGTATCCTTTCCAGTTATCAGTAAAATAATAATGACCGGTGAGCAGAAATTATCAGTTCCCAACGGATAGGGCAGTTAAGTTAAGTTAGAAGAAAAAAAGTTGTAAGTTCCCAACACCGAACAGGGTGAGGACTACTCAAGGAGCTAAGTTCTCCAAGGCAGTTGACCCTTGAATTCAGAATCTGAGTATTGATCCTAGCACTGGTTCACCGGACTGCATCGCAGTATCTCTTCTTCAACTACCTTAGTAAAACTAGATCTGAGGGGCAAGTCTGGTCTTTAACGCGAAGAGATTACCAAAAGGGGTGAGATGGTGAGCTCATCAGATTATTAAGATTTGTGTCTATCTACCTACCACATGATATGATTTAAGGGTCCTATTTTCTGTTCCAAGGAAACAACTTTTCCTCTTCGGCGAATTTGAACATATCTCCGCAACAGCCATACCTTTTCTTTCTAGAAATCAAATCACAGACCGCAGTGCATAAATCACATTATTATATATAGACGCTGCAGTTCAGTAATATAAGAAAAGAATTATAAGTGAGTCCCAACATTGAACAAGATGAGCACTGCTCTGCTCAGGTTGACAAGCAACTAACGATGCTGGGAATCACAAAATGCAATCAATTGTGGCCTTGGGACGTCCGTTTCTATCTTGTACACTTAAAATAATGCATTCTTAGACCTAGGTAGGCTTCAGACGGCCGGCCAAATCGAACTATAAAATGTGTGTGTGTAACACCAACAATCTAACGAGCGATTGCTCGACCAGATTACGCACAGAGCAGCCTCTTGGTAGGTAGACCTAATGGAATCAGTTCGTTCGTTGTGTTACTTAGATCTGCTACCTTTTTTAACTAGCTAGGGTTTCACCTCCGATTCCCATTACTACTAGGACTAAGAAGAAACTAAAGAAAGGCGTACTGGTATGTGCGAAGTGGCTCGGCGGCGCCGCCGTCCGAGGACCCGAGCGACGCGCCGGCGTCCGAGGAGACGGCGGCGAGAACAGCGGCGCCTCAGTCTCTCTCGCCCTCACACCTACCTACTCACTCCCTGCCTATCTGACGGGCCAGGCCACCGTGCGTGACTGAGCCGCATTTGTTTTCTGCTCACTTCTTTTGAGCAGCTGTTGAGGCCCATTAAAGGAAAACAGGCCCAATGTGATGAAAATGAGTGTCAGGTCCGACACGATTGTGATTTTTTTAGAAAACAAAAAAAAAGACAACAAATCTCAAAACTATATTCTCCTTTTCAGAAATTACATTTACATTTCTATGGCCTGGTCATAGCCACCCACAATGAAGAGAAACATTTTGCATCCGCTCGGCCAGAAGAGACCATCTTCGTCGCCCGCCAGGCCCAAGATGAAATCTTTGTTGATGTATGGGTCGACGAGGCCCTTTTCGTTGTCGCCTGAGCCGAAGAGTGGAGGAGAGTTGTCTCCCCCCAGTGCCACCTATCTGATTAACTAGAGATGATCAAGGGAGCCTGTCAATGGCTGGCCCTCCTGGGCGCGTACCTCTGGGTTCGGGCCAGCAACCTAAGGCACCATCACCGGGCTACTCGAAGATCCATGTTGATGCCGGCATTCGGGCCGGAAGAGGCGGAGCAACGGCAGCAATTTGCAGAGACAGGGACGACTCTTTTTAGGGAGCTTGGCACTTGTTATAAGCGGGGTAGATGATTCGGAAATAGTGGAGGCAATTGCCTGCAGGGAGACGTTAGCCCTCACGTAAGATCTTAACATACACCGGTTCATCATCTCTTCCAATTCAAAACAAGTCATTGGTGACATTACCAATAACGGCAAGGGTAACTATAGGACTATCATTAGTGAATTTACTTCTAGAGCATCTTTATTTCACTGTAATTTATTTTTGAAGGTCGTGTTGTTAATCATGAAGCACAATCTAGCCAAGTTTGCATTATCGCTAGGTCCAGGACACCACGTTTGGTTTGGCCAATCCCATAACCAAAATTGCATCCCACACAATGTGATTTTTGATAAATAAAACTTCTGCGTTTGTTGTAAGCAGCTGTAAACAACAGGCCACCCATTATATCTTCTTCACTCTTTTTTTCTTGTTTTTTCATTTTTCATTTTTCCCCTTTTCTCGCTCTTTTTTGGAATGCTTTTGTTCTTTTTTTTCTTTTTTATCTATTTTAATTTTCTTTTGCTAAATACATGAAATTTTTAAAAAAAACAATGAATTTTACTAAAATCAATGAATGTTTTTTCAAAATTGATGAACTCTTTTCAAAACCGACAGGCTATTTTTAAAGTTGATAAATTTTCTTAAAAATCGATGAATATTTTTCAAAATTGATGAACTTTTATCAAAATCGATAAACTTTTTTCAAATTGATAAACATTTCAAAAAATCAATGAAATTTTTTCAGAATATATGATCATTTTTCAATTTTGTGTAATTTTATTAAAAATTGATATATTTTTTCTATAAATTGATGATCTTGTTTTCAAATTTGTTTTTTCTTTTTGCAATTTTTTAATTGGTAATAAGTTAACGTGAAAGGAAAGGTTAACTGGGACTGTTTTTCTAGTGGTGTACAGAAGAACTAGGTTGGTCTTGTAGTTAGTGCATTAGCTTGCGATTGTTGGGATTTTTAGTTGGAATCATGTGATCCCATATTTTTTATTAGAATTATTTTTATTTTTGCTTTTTCTTTTTGAGGCGGTTGGTGGGCTGGCCCGCCGCGCGTCGCTAGCGAGCGCCGATAGAACCAACCGACGCTTAAAGCGCCGATTAGGAGCTCGACACGCAGGCTAGCACGACACGACCCATTTAAAATCTGGCCGATTTGGGTTGTATGGTGCTAGGCACGTTTAGCAGGGGGCGGTCCAGGTCTGGGCCAACATCGATGCACGCGCACACAGAAAGTACACTCCCATGTTGCAAATCACTCGTCGCCCGGAGCGCAGCCGTCTTCGCCACCTTGACCTTCCATGGAAAAGAAGCAGCTTCTTCCTCCTCCTCCTTTGCGATCCCGTCACACCACTGCCTGCACGACTATGACCAAGGAGGTGGAGACCATCGGCAGCCACCGTTAGAGGAATAGCATGGAGGTCACACAGCGGCGAGTCACCGTTACTCTCCAAGCAAAAGATTCATGAAGCAGCGAAAGGCTCAAGTAAGGTCGATACTGTTGCATCCTTTTTAGTCCCCCATCACCGATGTACAACATTTTGCATAGAGTTAAAAGCAATTTCCTCATCAAGGCTATCAACAAGTAGCAATATATAGAGTAGAGATAGTGTATACGATCTACTACTTTGTCCCATAATGTAAGATATTTTTTGACACTAGTGTAGTGTCGAAAAATGTTTTACATTATGGAACGGAGGGAGTAGTTTATGGTATAGGCTAAGGTCTAGGCGGTAGGGCTACAAGGGTGAGTAGATGGGGGGCTATGCCTAGGGCGCAGGTAAAGGGGGGACTATGCCCAGGGTGTCAGTGGGGGCGGGGATAGGGGTGGTATGCCCGACGCGACGGGCGGGGTGCGGGGGTGTACATGAGGAACTATGCTCTCGTGAGAAAGTGAAAATGAGGGTCGGGATTGAGTCAAATGCTTCTAAAAGGAATGCATAATAAGAAAAACAAGAGATAAAAAATCCTCACAGAAAATCCGCCTTCTAAGTATTTTGGTTGCGAACACATCTATGGACACATACAAAGTTAAGGTTGCAGATACTGAGCCTGCTAAAAAGCAGAAAATGTGAGAGCTTTATCAACAGACAGTTATGCAACTTTTTGCTGATGCTCGCATACTCAAAGTTGAACATGGTGACTTTAAGGGCATTGAACTTTTGGAAGCGCAAGTTCGATTCTGTTAAGCCTAGGGCACTCCAAGGTCACTGAAGAGCAAAACAGTTGAAGGGGTATTATGATTGAGGAGGAGAGGCTGATTCATTTTTCTGGGGTTGCATGGGGCAAGTTACCACCATTGTCCCGAGAGGAGCAAGGTATGTCTTATTTGTGTAGCTCCTTATGATGCAGTGATAACATTGTAACATTCAATTTGGTCACACATTGAGTATATGCGTCTTCTTGTCTACAGTGAGCATGCATGTGCTTGATGAGGTGCCTTATGAGTGCTGACAGTAAATGAAATGTGTGCCATATTTGGCGGTGGATGACCTGAGATGGTGATGTCCAAAGAGGTGGATGAACTTGCATGGAACCCATGGGAAGAAATCTTATGCAAACTGATGCTTTTGTGTGCCCTGCAGGCCATCCCAACAATCATTGCTGACAATGCTGGCCTGGATAGTGTTGAGCTGATCTCCCAGCTCCGAGCTGAGCACCACAAAGAGAACCGTGCTGCCGGAATTGATTGATGTCTTCAACGTGCGGTGTAAGATCATGGAGGTGCTGATTTTACTATGTAACTCGTACATGAGTTGGAGACTAACATGGCATACAATTTTGCAGCTGGGAGACTATGCAGAAGCGCGGGATCCGGAAGGCGTTCAAGGCGTCCTCTTGAGGTTATTCCCATTAGATTATATAGTATGTCATTGTGAAATAAAATACTCCTATGTGATAAAATATATAGCATAGTTTTAAATAGCCGCTATAACCTTTTCAGCAGGGTGCCGCTAAATGGTCGTCTTCACAAATAGCTTCACTATAGCTGATTTAGAGGCCCTCCACTATTTTCCATAGCCCTCTATTTAAAACACTGATATATAGGCGATTAATTTTGGTTCGTGTGGCTGATGCTCATTTTTGGGTGAACAGCTAGCTCTGCTGGGCTGGAAGCCTGGAACACATTCTGTTATGAACAACTATTACTTGAGGGATTCAATAAAGTTGTAATTGCGCAGAACAAACTCTTGATAAGCGGCTCTCTGTAATAGTTGCCTTTACCGAGAGTCACTCTCGGCCGTTCGAGTCGTGCTCGGTAAATATGTGTTATCCTTTTTGTTGTTGTTTACATCTCCTTTATTTTCCTACATGCTTGGCAAATCATCTTACCATTATAGTTAGACATCACCGAGATGGGGTTTTTCCGAGAGTACCTCTCGTGGTACAGGTCCTAACCCTAGTTCGAGGGGTCTTCCCCATTTCTAGGCGTGCTCCGTACATATGTGTTATTCTTTGTTGTTGTTTACCGTCATAGTTAGACATTACCATTATAGTTACACATTACCCGAGATGGGGTTTTTGGCTGTGCGCCCTTCCCGTGGCCTGGATGGTCTACGGCGTTTACCGGCACCGAGAGGGGGTAGGGGTGGTGAATACCTGCTTCTCCGTGTTACGAAAGGTCATTGTGAGATGTCAGACCAAGTTTCAGCCCATTCCCTCACAAGATCGCCCACCGTCGGCTCAATTTGGGTGACGAACACAACTAGTCCTCGACGTTCGGGCCCGTGCATGTGTCCGATTTGTGAGGCATCTGCCACGTCAAGGAAATGCATTGGGTATTCGTACACCACACCACCCTTTCATTCATATGCCTTGGCCACACACATGTAGGGCCAGTTGCCGGACACCCCCCCCCCCTCGTGCGGCTTCCCGACCGAGCACCCAGCCGGTGGCCCCGGCGGTTTACGGCGTTAACCGACACCAAAAGGGGGTAGGGGTTGGTGAATACCTGCTTCTCCGTGTTATGGTAGGCCTCTGTTTTCATTCTTTTACTTTATAGTGCTTAGAAGTTGAGATTTGAAAAAATCTAACCCAAAAAAGAAGTCATCAAAAGTCATGGCATTTTGAAACTTGAGTCATTAAAAGACATGAAATATCAGACACAAAATGAGAGTGGCAAAGAAACACACAAAAAAGGAAAATAGGATGTGGCTTACTCAGTACCGAGGGTCGGTAACCAGCTCTTGGTACAGGTCCTAACCCTAGGTCTAGGGGTCTTCTCCGTTTGTAGCCATGCTCGGTAGGAATCTTTCTCCCTATTGCAAGTATCTCTTTCTTTCATGGCCTAATTGATTTACTTGGCACTAACCAACAAATTAGCCAAGGATAAATTCGTCCTAAATCCGCTATAATTTTGTGCCTTGGTCAGCATGGCACAAATAATACACCTTACATAAAGGAAACGAGGGAGTAGTGCTTAGAAGTTGAGATTTGAAAAAATCTAACGCAAAACATAAGTCATGGCATTTTGAAACTTTAGTCATTAAAAGATATAAAATATCAGACACAACAATAGAGGGCCAAAGAACACACAATAGAATAGGAAAAATGGGATGTGGCATATTCGGTACCGAGCGTCGACAACCGGCTCTCGGTAATATGGAAAGAAACCGACGGAGCCGTCAGGTGCGAACGGGCATGCCACGTGGCTACCCTTTGCCGTGTGGTGCTCTCGGCGTCTTTACCGTTTGCCGGGTGTAGTCGCTTTGCCGTGACTCTGTGTCGGCAACATGGGCTAGCTCCTAGCTGTCGTGAACCCATTGTTGCCGTGTGCGACTCTCGGCGTACCGAAGTTTGCCGAGTGCGTGTGGTTTGGCTCTCGGCGAAGAGCCTGACACCCGACGTATAGGGAAATTCCAGTAGTGCAAACTCCACACTGATTCTATCATGGCTTGGATGCAAGCAGCTTTCAGTTTGAACCTATTCCTTATTGTTGGCTAAGACAAAGCTGGTATCACAACATCTTTTGCAGCAAATACCAGTGCGAGCAATGCCATAAGCTTCTATTGTTTGCTCCTCTATTTCTAATTATAGCAAGAGAGAAATCTCGAGTAAACTGAAATGGAAACTACTCACTCCGTTTCAAAATACTTGTCGTGGTTTTAGTTCAAACCTCTATTTCTAGTTCTACGAAGAGAAAACTCTCAGGTAAACTGAAATGGAAACTACTCCCTCTCGAGTAAACTAAAACCACGAAAAGTATTTTGGAATGGAGAGAGTATCTGGGAGGTAGATGAGGATCAAATCAGAGTTGAGAAAAGATCTTGTGCCTAGCAACCAAGGAAAATAATTATTGTGAGACAGAAATAAAATCCCATTTTGCTCCGCTAGACAAAAAAACTAATGGTTATGAAAATGAGAAGACCAATCCCATATTCATCTAAAAATAATTACATATAATGTTTTCAAAAATTAGAATAACCACCAGAATCCATCATGTCCCCTGACACTCAACATAGATGAAGTAGCTCAGATCACACACACATGGCAAATTCAATTGCAACGAGTATGCACCCATTATCGAAGGCATGAACATTTCGGGAACAGAATACATGATGCATACTCATTTGGCAACTGCTTTGTGTTACCAGCGGCCCTTTTTTGGTTAATGTGGGTGTCCCCAAAACACTTCGTCCCAACGAATTAACATAGAACCAATCAAAGGTGGCAGGTCCCGTAAAGAAAACAAGGTCTTGATTAACACAATCAGCGATGCTCGATGCTGATTTTCACATCTCCTACAATCGGTAGCAACGCCTGCTCCAACGCACCGACTCTTGGATCTTCTTTCCGGCAGTAGACCTTGATCCTCTCAATGCAAGGATAGCTGCCCGAGCCTGATGCTGGCAAAGCGGATTCAGAACCCTCGCATCTTCTACATTCCTCCTGTAGTGTATCAACATTAAGGTAGTATCACTAAGAGGTTCCGGTGTGATAGCAGATCAACTCGTATTTAGAGATGGTTCTGGGTGAGTACCATTTCGAGCTTTAAGGTTAGCTCCTTCAGCTTGGGTGAGCGCTGGAGAATGTGAAGCAGTGGGTAGAAGTCAGCAGCCGTGCACCAATCGCCCAGTACCAGACTCATGAGGTTGCTCAACATCGGACACGTCCGCAAACCTCTCAGGAATTCGAGCTTCATATTCATCAGAGATGAAATCAAAATGATAAAAAACAGAGAGTTGAATAATTTGACTATTCGATATTTCCATGCTAGCTTGTTAAAATAATACCAGCACATGAGACGGAAACAAGTAAGCTGAAAAAGTGAAGATCCTCTGGATTTAAATCTGAGAAGCAACTATGTAACAAAATCTAACTAAGCAAGCAAATACATTCATCTAAACTTGTATGGATATGGAAATAAAAGGAACTAGTTCGTACCTCGGGTAATGGCGCATGCAACTCCGAGGTTGTGGCATGTGAGAAGCCATCAAGTAGACCATAGCCCATTATTGTGTTTTTTCTTATGATGAAACATGTCATATCTCAGATTAATGAAACTTGTTACTAGAGAAGAGAGATCTCTTGTTACCATAGCACCAGAATAACATGATATGCCAACGATAGACAGATGGGTAAGGCTCCTAGCACAAATCAGAAGACCCTCGACGACAAGGCACTGAACTATATGCAGAACCTTGAGTGACCTCGATGTGATCTCCTTCAGATCACAGAAACTGCACCTCTCCAGCTCTAAATGTTCAAGCACAGGGCAGTCACAGTTCAACGGCCTAAAGAACACATGTCTCAAAGAGACAGATTGGAGCATGATTGTTTTGAGGTGCTGAGAAGGAAACACATAATGAAATGAGATGGTTTGACACATCATAAGAGTTGCTTCCGTACACCCCCTTGCAAAAAGTAAAAGAAAAAAAAGGGTATATTTGTCTCACTAACTAAAACTGTTTTTTCGACAAAGGACGATTTTATTAACTCAAAATGTAGCATCGAGTGGATACAAAGCATTATGAGCAACACTCGGCCTCTGCATAACTAGGATGCACACAGCCGAACACCAAAAGTCTAACAACCAGAAAAAAACAAAAACCGACAAATCGGCAACAGTAGAGTCCTATAGACCGACACTCTGCCTATGTCAAAAGATGAGATGGACCGATCCGGAGGTTATGCTGCCACCCATGCTGGGCAAAAATCTCCGTAGCCACCTGCTCCAACCACGTACACACCGCCTTGAACAGCGGTTGGACCTTCGCTCGTTGTAACATAGACCACGTACGAAGCGAGTGCGTACAACAAAAAATAGCCTGCAAAGAACAAGCATTTTTGTCATTAAAAACAAAATCATTTCTACATAGACAAAGCGACCATAGTAAGGCATACGCTCCCACCCTCAATAGCGTTTTGAACCTATTTGAAATACCATCCAACCAATAACCAAAAATATTGGCAACACTTATGGGCGGATATAAACTTGACGCTATTTGGATGACTGACCACGTAGAACGTGCAAAGTTGCATTAGAAAGAAAGGTGTTTGATTGTCTCATCATGAGTACAAAAATAACACTTCTTATTCCCTTGCCAATTGCGTCGTGCGAGGTTGTCTTTGGTTAGCACAACTCGCCAACGAAGATACCACATGAAGACTTTAACTTTTAGTGGTATCTTCGACCTCCAAATTTTCTTATTATTACTTACCGATACCTCAAAATGTGTGAGCGCACAATACATAGGGTCTATGGTGAAAGACCCTGATGTAGTAAGGTTCCAGCAAAACACATCCCAACCTTCAGTCAGGCTAATCGCATCTAGACGGGACAAAAGATTATGCCATTACATAAGTCGGGGGCCAGTCAAATCCCGCCGAAACAAAATATTCGGGGGGATGAACTGAGCACCTGCGCAAATAGTATTATTCTTATCGTGAGCAATGTTGTATAAGTCTGGATATTGTTCTCGGAGACTGGCACCGCCTAGCCAGATGTCTTCCCAAAAACTAATCTCCGACCCATCATTTATCGTGAAAGACCCAAAGCGAAAGAGATGTTTCTTTACCGCCATTAGGCCAGCCCAAAATGTGAGTCGTCAGGTTTCCAATATGTCCGAGACACCGCCTTGTGGCTTAGATACTTGTTGCGCAGTATGGTTTGCCAAACACCATCCTCAATAAGAAGTTTGAACAACCATTTACTAAGGAGAGCCTCATTCTTGACCTGCAGGTCATGAATTCCACGGCCACCTTGGTCTTTCGGCCTACAAACCACACTCCACTTGGCTAGTCTGTATTTTTTCTTTTCCCCATCTCCTTGCCAAAAAAATCTGGATCTGAAATAGTCCAGTCTTTGCAGGACCCCTTTTGGGAGTTGGAAGAAAGAAAGCATATAAAGAACCATATTTGTGAGGACAGAGTTAATCAAAACCAGCCGTCCTCCAACAGAGAGCAGCTTGCCTTTCCAGCTGCTCAACCGTTTCTCTAACCACTCTTCTACATGCTTCCACTCCGCAATGGCCAGACGTCGATAATGAATCGGTATTCCCAGATATTTAATTGGGAAATGGCCATGTGCGCAACCAAACAGGTCAGCATAATCGGAAAACTAATTAAAACTGTTGGTTAGTTATGCCGCTGCCGATCCAAGAGCGCCATTTGGGATTGAGTGAATGCGTGATGGGATGCAGCGACTCCAGGCACGTGGCTGCTTGCGCTGGTTGCATCCAGATGTACGTAATGCGCGATGATGGAGATCGGAGAAGCTGCATCCTCGACGGCAGTAATGGAAGAGACCGCGGCAAGAACCGTGACTGGCCTAGCTCTCCGATGAGTACATGGGAAACATGGCTGGCCGCACACATCGTTGTGAAAAAAAAGACCAGTCAGGACTAGCCCTTGGCGGCATATTTTTATAGAAGAAAATCTCTAAGCACCCCCTCGGCCGAGCCAGAACGGGCAACCTGCGCTCCCACAAGGCTAACCAACAGACTGATGGTCTGTTCCTCACATTAAAGACAGTATAACCGAGCCTAAACGGAGCCCTCTCACGCATTAGCAATTTTGGCCGTCAGATGTTAGTTATCGATCATTTATGGCCGTCAGATTGCTAAGGAATCTCGTGGTTTCCCGCTAAGTGGGCTGGCTGTCCTGCGAGCAGCTACTCCGATGGCCAAATCGTAGCATTCTGGTTTAATTGGGCCAACACCTGCAAGAAGCCCACGTAGTCCTCTATTTCATTTGACGCAGTGCCTTGCGATATCCCGAAAAGAAAAAAAATGCCACGCCTTGTGAACCCTAATGGAGGAGACGACAGACGAGGATGGCTGATGGCGCGGCGGCGGCGCCTTCCCCGACGACAACGGCGAGCCACCATGTTCCCGGCGATCTGGATAAGAGATGGCGAACCACCACGTTCCCGGCGATCTGGATGAGCACCATGGTAACGGCGCGTTCCCCTCACCCGATCTTGAACTCAAGCGACTGCTGGTAGAACCGGCGTCCCCAGGCGAGGAAGAGGGCCGTCATGCTTCCGCCCTCCCTTCACGCATGTTGTTTTCTCTGCAGGTATCGTTCGATTTCGTCGCCATCCGTCACACACCCAGATGCTCTCAGATCCGTTAATCTCTTCTGGGGAAAAGAGAAGAAAGCGTGAAGGTTGACCTCTAATATTTGAACATATGGCTTTTGGTCAAATGATCTTCTGTATGTCTTTCACGCAGGAAAAGCTGAGGCCGACCACTCTTCACTTCAACTGCAGCATCCATGGATCCTGGATAGATTAGCATGTTTCCTGGTGATTCCTTTTGCTCCTTCCTTTTACGTGCATCAAGTACATCTTAGGCTCTTCTCTCCATATTTTGTTATTTCTGGCATAGTATATTGGGCAAATATGCAAAAGCCAGTGGCGGCTCCAGAAATTTGCAACCGGGTATTCATGTGTATTCATTTTGCCAAAATCATTGCTATTTTCTGAAAATTGTCACTCTTTTGCCAAAATCAACACTGTTTTGTAAAAATCATGGGTATTCACATGAAGACCTAAGAATACCCCTAGCACCGTCCCTGGCAAAAGCCCTTCAGATGAAACAAATCGTGCACTGTAAAGTGATTGCCCACCTGCCAGGCTGCCACCACAGACCTAATTATGGACAACAACATAGAGACAGGCTTGCTACCACTTCACAAACATATATAGAGAAGAACAACCAGGTTAGATATAAATATGCAGCTTCCTTGAAAGATTCCTAAGAAATATTGTTATGTTAGGTGCAGCAAATGAACCACATTAATTGTCAGTTTCCGACCAATCAAAATATCAGAATCAGCTGTTTCAGTGGAGTAATCAAAAATCGTTTTAGTCCAGTACACGGAGCCTATTTCAGCAATAAAACAAGTGAAAATACTTGCAGGGCTACAAAGCTTGCACACGCAGTTTCGTTGGATTCCACTGTTGGCATTTTTACAATGGATTCAGGGCATGTAAGTGCATATGGGATATAAAATTTGGTACTATAATGTGTGCGTTCAAATCATATATCTCCTTTCAATGTGTTAACAATCTGCTTCATGATAATTTTCCAAGAGATGAACTCAAATGCTCATTATCTCTCCTGACATAAAGTGACACCCCTTGGTAGCGGGTTACTTGTCATCATCAGCTTTCTTCGTAGTACAGTTTGGGTATATGGTAATAATAACTTGCCCTGTGCTATTACGCAAATAAATAATTCCTGATTTTACATTGGTTATGCTGTCTTTGTTGCCACCTTGATTTGAGAGATGCATCGTCACAAATTGACATTAATATTTTTTCATACAAATTTGCACTCTTCCAGCTCCACATTTATTGTCACTTTTGTCAGTTTTGCAGTCCATTTACTTCTAAACATGGGAATCTCAAGACGGAACGAATGCGAGTATGGCAGGTTGCGTCTGAACTTTGTATGATAGAGGATTGAATGGTATTGTCCAGTTCTGCTCTACGCACGGACGGCTTAATGTGATGTGCTGTGCTAAAGAATTTGTCATGTGTATAACATTATTCCTCTCAAAATTCACGTCTTTGGTTTATACCGTAATATGACAGCTGCCTCAAACAAACCATGCAAGAGTTTGTGAGTTTATGCTATTTGACTACAAATCTTACATGAATGCCAGCTATTTCAACATCAAGGTTAGCTACTCTCCTTCCTGTAACATGAATTCTTATTGCAAAATTTACATCTATGTCCAGAAATTTATTGTTCATTCATTTTGGTTATCTTCAAGTCTGCTGCGAACAAACATAAAATTCTGATTGTATTTTTTTATCATGAATTCAATACTGAAATATACTTATTGTATGTGATGACCTCTATGGTAGTTCAGTCTACTCATGGAGTCATGGTAAATATTTTACCATAAGCTTCAGCAGCTCATTTTGGTGATCTTCCAACCTGCTCCGAACAAACATAAAATTCTAATTGTCTTTTATCATGAATTAAATACTGAAAGATACTTATTGTATGTGATGACCCTGTGTGGTAGTTAAGTCTACTCATGGAGTCATGGTAAATATTTTACCATAAGCTTCAGCAGCTACCCTAATTTTGACCATTATTTATGTTTTCATATATTCCTTGGCCCCACTGGTGTAAGACTGAAATTTTGGTAATAAGCAATAAATCAGTGTACACAAGAATTGACCGAACAACTGAATGTGTGTAGTATGCTAATTTGAGTCATTTCCAGGTTATGTGTATGATAGTAAATTGTAATGCAATTCTCGGCGATGTGTTGTTAGATGTGGTGCTGGAAATTTGCAAATATGTAAATACTAAATTTCCTCTCTGTCTTTAAGATTGTCTATTGCAGAATATGTGGTCAAATCGTCATCCCCATTCTATTCAGAAGTTTGCTGATGTAAGGCAGGCTAGAGTTTACGCAGTCTTGTTGATTTCCCTATTTCTGAAATAACAATGGTAATTTCAACTTAGTCAACAACATGTCACAAGTAGCACTTAGATGGTGTAGCAATACTTGCTCAAAGAGCCATATTGGAAAGCCACATTTTCAAGTGACAAACACACATATGGAAGGAAGACAAGCACAAATAAGGAAGGAACAAAAGATCCACAGACTCTGTAGACATGTTTTGAAGGTACAATCACAGGTCACCGAAGTAGTGCTATGGGTGGTTGCAAAATCCATGTGATGTACGTGTTGATGAAAGCTTTTCAATCTTCTTGCTCTATATGTCTAATCATATGCTGGCAAATTGATAGATGTTCGCTAGATTAACATTTTTATCTGTGCCTGCCTATGTATGTGCAAAAATGCTGATAGTGTGGAAATGTCAGAACAGGAGATTGATATGAGATAATCATCTCTCATACTATAGTTCATTTATGAGAATGTAAATTTGGCTTTTTTTACTTTGTTCCTGTCGACATATGCTATCTCATAAGCATGCCGAAAAAATCTGGCTTCAACAAAAATAGAATTATCTCCCAACTTAGCAATCAATTTTCTATATATTTGGAAAACTTCCGGTCCATATATCGTCAAAATGGACGGGCGCAGCAACGCGTGCCTTTAATGATCTAGTCGTCGTGAAAGACCGTGCCTAATCCCGAGAAGGTGGCAGCCACGTCCATCGTGGACCACATCAACAACAATGAGCAATTTTCTTTTCTGGACGTTAACAACGATGAGCAGGCGTTTTTTTTTTTTTGAGCCGGAATACCTCTCTATTCCATGAACCAGAAACACCAACAAGATCGCTGGTAACCAAACCACGAACAAAGTCCAGGACCCCATCCGACCATATAGCTGAGGATTCGAGTCCTAGTCTGGTGCCAGATTGTCTCTACTTTATTACAAGCCCTTGGGCAAAATGAGATGCTAAAGCGAGAGAATTTTAAACTAGCAAAGCACTTGATGTCCCGGAAAGTGACACCATTGGCATAAAGATCGTGTTCCTTCCCTTGGATAGCTTGCATTAGCAACACAGGGTCTGTTCCCACTTGAATAATGGAATTCATCACCAACTGTTGAACTGCATATAAGCTTCTGAGACACGACATGGCTTCAACAGCTAGTGGGTCATTAACATAAGGAAGGTGGCTAGCCCTTGATGCAAGAGCAGTACCTGTCGAGTCTCGAGCAACGAAACCCCAGCCTTCGTGTGACCTGTCTGCTGCTGCACTGCCATCAATGTTGATCATGATCATATCATTCTCCGACGCCTTCCAACTTGACACGGGTTTCGCTGGTTTGTTGCCCTCTTTTTTCTTTAGCATTTCACACTCCTGTATTAGCCGGTGGATCATATGGATGCCCGCGCGCATCAGCAGACCTTCTTGGTTCTTGGGTGTTCACCTTATTTTGCACATTCCACCAGACCCACAATAGTGCTACACATTGGATTCTCTTCTCCTCGTTAAGTTCCAGAACTGCATTAACCATATCCTCTGCATCAAAATACTTGGTAAGGGTTAATCGCGTCTCTTCTAGGTTCATTTGCCTCCACACTGCTCGTACCATTTTACATTTCAGAAAAGTGTGTGCTCCATCCTTTTTGAACCGCCCACACATCGGGCAAAGAGTGTCAGCATCAATACCATGCCGTTGAATGCTCCATCCATGTGGCAGACTGTTGTATGCAAGCCGCCACAAGAAGTGTTCTATTTTCGGCGGGCACCCAACTCGCCAAATCCTTTGCCACCGGAAGCTGCTACAACTCCAAACTTCTCCCTCAGGTCTGCTATTAGTAATCTTCTGCTGTTCACATTGCATTATGTATACAGATTTGACACTGAAATTCCCCTTACTGTCATAATGCCATGCCCACTCATCCTCAAAGTCATCATGCAAAGGTATAGCTAGGATAAACTGGGCATCCATAGGCTAGAAAATATCTTTGATCAGTCTTTCGTCCCACTGGCCCATACTTGGATCAATCAACTCGCCTACTTTGTGGATGATTGTTTGGCCCCTAGGTGTGATCGGCCTCATGCATCCGTCCAGCGGGAGCCACGGGTCTGACCAAATGGTTGTGTCACTGCCATTTCCTATCCTCCTGATCAATCCTTGTTTCAAAATTTCAATGCCTTTGAGAATACTTCGCCATGCATATGATATTCCATTCTTTTCCTCTGTTTGAATTACCTCTGTATCCGGATAGTACCTAGCCTTGGTTACTTCGGCACATAGAGAACTCGGATTTGTAAGCAGCCTCCATGCCTGATGAGCCGGCAGTTAGAAGAGATGAACCACATTGATCAAACGTAATTAGGATTTTTTTTCATGTACCAAATTACCCTTTCTCACAAAGGGGTAAGTTCTAATCTCCATCGTCGATATAAGATTTAATAAAAAAAATACTCCCTCTGTAAAGAAATATAAGAGCGTTTAGATCACTACTTTAGTGATCTAAACACTCTTATATTTCTTTACTGAGGGAATACATGATACCATCATCCACATATCAACAAACTTGTTATATTTATTCCGAACGATTCAGTTATTACAGTATCTTCCCTCTGAGTGTTGTATTTGCTGGTTTCTGCTAAATCTTTCAGTTTTCCTGGCAGCAGGTAAAAAACGTCGAGGAGTGGGATCCTTAGCAGCAAAAGCAAAAAATGGCGCCACACGCAGAGCATGGTAATCAGTTGGAGTTGCAACCAATCATAAAGTTCTAACAAATCTTAACAATGGGATCGAAGGCTCAAGGGTTGTCCGAAACAATGTTCATTCGCAAGCTATACCCCCACTCAAAATTCACAAACCTTTTATGTCTCAAAGAAAAAATGTTCATTTTTTGGAATCTCCAAAGAGACCGCCACCTCCCCCTCCCGCTCACCCCACCACACACACATTGTTTTCTTTGGTCCACCGAGGACCTACCACCCTAGTCGCTAGAAATGGGGACGGGGAAGAGGCTTGTATTGATGTTGAGAAAATTTACATATTGAGGGTCCATATACGAATGTTCTAAATGGTTGTGATTAATGTGATCATGTACATTCATTTTGATCACATAGCTCATACTGGTAGTGAATATGGTAGCACATGTATGGTCAGTAACACTAAAACTCTTCTCGAAAGAAGGTTCATGCTCCTAAAACCAATAGCACTAGATACAAGTAAAAAAAAACACCATTCACTACAATATATTTATGCCCATCTCTAGCTGAGATGGAGAGCACAAAGAAGTATGTAATTCCCAACCACTATATATACATAACGATGGTTTCCTTTAAGCTACCAGAAGCACTCTCCGGTAGTACTCTCCAAGAGCCCAGATAGGGAATATGTTCCTGAACTGGGCATAAGTGAGCATAAGGTTGTGGTTGGTAGCTCCAATAATGTCCTGTCAATTGAGCAAACATACCAAGTTAATCGCAACATACTACTAGGAGATCACCTAATTAACTTGGATATTTTTAAGTTGCAATCTTTTCATTGAATTTTGTGAAGGTTGATTATTTTTTCTGCATGTACATCATCGTACTATTACTTGCCCTTACGAGGAAAACCCATGATTTCGTTGCACATAAACTAAGAGAAGGGATAAGGACATATTACTTACTTGCTGAGGGAACTCTCCATCCTCTGATTGGAAGTTCATCAGAATCTTGGCTGCTCTATGTAGACATGCAGGATCTCTTTGACCCTGTTCACTCAAAAAACATATTGTACTATAGTCAGCATACAACTAATTCAATTCATAATGATATATGTCCATTGTACTTATGAACTAATACATGATTTGTCTATAACATTGTGTACAATTTACAACTTAACAAGTGATCTAAATAGTAAACAATAAAGGACATGGATGTAAGATTGACAAGAAGGATAAAAATTGACCTGCCCGGCATCAATTAGGGCCAACATGGCCCAACTAGTGTTAACTGCATGAGCCCTGTTTCCTTCAAGATTGGTGTAAACCTATATATGTTACAAGTTAGTTAATTAGGACATGGTTAATTAGATTAATTAAGACATGAAACAAAATAGGTCTAGAATGAAGAAAGTTAATGTACCTTGTCTTGACTGGAAAGGTAACTTTCTCCCCACCCTCCAGATGGGAGAAGCTCCTTGGACAAAAGAAATTCACACGCTTTTCTGATTGCTAGGCTATTTACATACGTCCTCCCTGCAGCAACCAATCCTCTCACCCCAAACCAAGTGCCATATGTGAAACAGATAGCCCAACAACCATACCTGTAGTTCAAATTAACAACACATGTTCAAATTATGCAGAGGCCAGGAATTTAATATTTCAAAATCTTTTTTGTGAAAATAATCTTCCATTTTGTAAGAATAAAAAGACATGAACTTCTAGAGAAAATTTAAAGAAATTCAAACCATGATCCATCACTCCATTGGATGCTCTCAATGTAGTCTGCAGCCTTTTGGATACAACTGTCTATCTCTTCCAAGCGACTGTGTTCGGGGTACATTTCTCTAAATAACACTAGACCCTGAATTACTGATGATGTACACTCAACATACCTGCATGTGAATCAATAGAAGAAGGTAGACAGATTAATAGAAAATTAGCAACATAAATAACTAATTAAGCATTTGATGGTTAGTGTCCCTTACGGATACTCGATCATTATGCCGCCAAAGCTCTCAGAAGGATTCAACAACTGAAGTGATTGAAAAAATAAAAGTGAGCATGACACATGTACGTATAGAAAACTTATAGTCGGTTGATTGGTAGAACCAAGAATTGCTAAACGACGTCAACTTAATATGGTAGATTAAACTAAGTGTTTCTTCCTCGCATGTACTAATCCTCGTGCGTTCTAGAGGAAAACTCTTCCTTATGTCTTTAGTTAGAATAAAGGAATTATATATGGTAGCTCACCTCAAGCCATTCATAAGATCTTGTTAGCTCATATGCACCAAAACTGCCATCGTCATTCTGCAAAAGATTACGCAATAAGACTTTTAAAACTTAAGTTGTTCATCCAAGTAGTCAGAAAATGAAAGTCTCTTAATTATTAACTGTGAGTAATCACTTGAAACTAGTCTTGGCAAAAGAGAACACAAATATGATAATTAAGACTGGAAGATACTAACCATCAAAGATAGTAGAATGTTGACTGCATCATCAAGTCTGCTTGTTTCTATAGGCTCATCAACCAGTTCAGGAACCTTAGTTAACAACAACAAAACCTGAAGAAATAATGAAATCTTAGCTTATTCCTATCAGTGTGTCGTTGGTTTCACTCCTAGAATTGGTGCCTTGTATTGAATCAGTTCCAGAGAAAATAATATGGAAAATTTTCCTTTGTATTGAATCAATTCCATGGAAAGAGTATCCATGATAATTTGTGTTAGACTCAACACCATGTGGCCCCATTTACTACGGAGGTCCATGTGGCCCAAGTATAGCTATTTCGTGTGACAAGTCCCACATAGGGGATTTAGCGTCCCCTAAGAAACATAGTGAATGTGTCCTGTGTATATAAACTTATGTTCCAAGAGTAGAACCTTAGGGTTAACCATTTTATTCCAAAAAAACATTTAGTAAAAGCAAGAATAGAAATACAACACGGGTCTTATGCATGTATGATGTCACAATTTGGGCCAAGGTGTTGCACACTTAGACTTGTTAGTTTTCACGCATGCATGTTAGCCACGGTGAAAATCTGTGCGTTCTACTAATTTAGCCTACCAAAGTTTAAAGAAATGGGCCGAAATGGTAGTATTTGCACAAAGGTTTTGGTTGAAGAATACAAACATAATGTGCAGGGATCATGGTTTTAAATTTAAGTTTTGAATATTTCTGTGTAGCCAAAATCAAAATGTATTTTGAAAATTATTTTCACTTGAGTTTGATTGTGATCCACCAAAATATTTTGAAATTTCAAACTATAATTTGAAATTATTTGAATTTGTTTGTACTAATGAATTTACCGAAATATGTTGGCTAAAAGACAGGTATTTCAATATGTACCGCAATTACTAAAATTTTAGAAACTTCAATGAAGTTACGCTGAAAGTGAAAACTGTGGCGAGGACTACCTTAAATGCTTCTGCAGTACAATCTGATACAGGCCACCCTTGGTCAGCAGTTGAGTGTGTCCATCCACCTTTTGATAGATGGCGATACCACTTGCTTTGGTCTCCAGGGCAGTCCGCACGAATCTTTAGGCACATCAGATACACATAATATTGTTGAGTATCTACACCTAATTTATTAGTGTTGGACAATATATTACCATGCAACATTTTGTATATTTACCTGGGAATGTTTGATATAGTCATGAGCGACTTTAATTGTATGGCCAAACTCTTTTGTGAGGCCGGTAGCAAATATAGCCTGAACTGTCAAAGCTGTATCCCATAGCTGGCTGCCATTGTAAGACTACACAAGATGTTCTAAGATTAGAGTAAATTTAATAGTACAGATTATCATTACATCAATTAAAAGCATGTTGTTAAAACATACATTTTGATGACTCTATTAAATGAGTGAGTTTCAATTTATGATGTGATCCTACTTATTTTGTGCTAAACATATATGTTCTTATTCTCCCGCTCTCATACTAGCTACCATCCATGACTTCCAAAAACAACAATGAGATAGTCTTGAGTTATATTCCCATAGTATTTCAATTGGATGGACACCTAAATCTCTGTCTTGAGTCAAAATACGTTATACATTAAAAAAACAAAGTGAGTAAGTGACTATCATACTGATTTTTTGAACATATGGGTGGAACTATTTGTGTTTTATAGAGGAGAATTAAGCACTAAAACTCAAGTGGAGTGGACTTGAACTTGGTGGGATTCTACACATCCACCACTAATATATCAGTGAGTTAGACTGATTGCTAATATAAAAAAGGTTTGCTGGGCATTCACGTGTTGTCGTATATATCTATATATTTGAACCAATTAGGTAAATGAGACATAAGAAATCAAATTGTCCATATCACTATGTCTTGTTATTGCCCCCACCTCAGATAATGCTAATAAAAAATATCCCAATGAAGAAAATATAATAAAACATGAAGGAGAACTCGTTGACACCTTCATCTTCATGCCGTCTTCAGCAACCCATAAGAAATCATATACTCTTTCAATATGGAGTTTGAATGCCTCTGACTTTGGATCTTCTACCCAGCAACAAATCATATTCAACATCTATTTGTAAATTTAAACTAATTAGTTGTTGTTAGAGAAAATAATAAAAAGAAACAAATATAGTTGATAAGCAATGTACAAATTTACTAAACTCAACACAAATATAATGATAAGTTGTAGTTTGGAGCTATAAAAAAACAATGATGCAAAGCTTACTCAAAGTAACATCTCTTTACCTTATTGAGAGGAGCAATGCATATATATTGAGTTGTTTCATCCTCATACTTTATATGTTTCATGACAATGTCCAGAGCTTTCTTTCGCAAATTGCTGCCAGGCCAGTGCATAAGAACCGGTTCACCAATTTTCTTGAGAGTGGCCCATACAATATTCTGTAGTGGTGAATGGGGATAATAAAGATCTTCCTACATTGCAAGCAAAGTTAACATTTTAGATGGCAAGACTTCCAAAAGGCCATAAGTTATGCGATCATGGTTAAAGAAAGCCTAATATTTCATGCCACTACCTCTTAACCATAGGTATAATGAGGCTAGGGTTGACTATGATTTTACAATGCTTATTTGAATTCTTGTGTTCTTCTTATTTCAAGAATAGACACTTTAAAGACTAAAATCCCCGTGTTCTTTTAATTCTCAAATTTGTATAGGAATACATGTCATTATGGTCCTTTTCCTGCTCCTACAGTTTTGACTCCAGTGAATCAAAGATTTCCTTAATATTTTATTAGCAAGAAACGTAAGGTTAAGTTTCAAGATGTGTTGAAAGAAGGGTGTAGTGATGTGTGGTGGTATGGTTTTCAAGGTGCGGTCGGAGGTTGGCATTACAAGTGTTGCTGCAGCATGGATGTGATGTCTTGTTGTGCCCTTTCGGGATTCTTGGGAGTGAGGTGAGAGGTCTTTGAAGGTGGTGTGAGGCTGGCAACTGGCAATAGAATAATTGTTGTCAATTTGCCATCTTCTTGAAAGAAGGTGTGGCCTGATTCTGACCGCCATTGTAGATGTGCCTTCCAACATGATTTTGGGAGGCATGCGATGTCATTAGTGTGCTTCTATGGCATTGAGGCCACTGTTTGTTGGTCTAGAGTTTGTTGTAAATGTTTGTCTAGTGATTGCGGATTTTTATCTCTCATAGGTTTTCAGTTGTAATGGCTTATTCTTGTAAAGTTTTATCAGTGCATCGAAGCACAAGCTTTGTGTTTTACTAAGAGAAAAAACTATTGAATTGTACAACGTTGTACGGTAGTTTCATTTGTTCACCAGTGCAGCCTTATGCACCTGCATTGCCTGCTATATTGTAGTGAAAGCTTAATTTTAAGTTGTTTTCATGTGGTGTATGCTACACTATATCAAATATCATGATTGTATAACCAAAAGGGTCGAACACGAATGTCTAGACTCGACAAAAAATACCTCAAATCAAAAAGTAGATGACATAGTTGATAGGAACGGTCAAGTGAATATGAGCGATACCTTGGCACACCCATTGCGAGCCTTGTCCCAGTTAATCTCATTATACGGGACATTGTAGAGCTCTTTCCTCAAGTCTAGTACAATTGATGTAGTAGCACCCACAAACCTCTTCCCGTATAGGTATGACATGGGCAAATATACCAACCGACAATTACACCACATGCGCCCTGTTTATATGGAACAAAAATAATTAGTAAAAGTTATTAAATGGCAAGAATAAGCCTAGTATGTATTTGGTACTCGATGCATTATTTTCTATCTTCTATCTCCTGTTTGTAAAAAGATAGCCTTGCTCATTGTTGAACTATAACCCATAATGAAACCCATGTAGGATGTCTGCAGAAAATACAATTTTAACTTTTGATAGACTATAGTCCATACACATGTATGGATTTTAGTCTGATTGCATTAATTTGTCATAATAAATAAGGTTGTATTCTACTTGAGC
Source organism: Triticum urartu (assembly GCF_003073215.2). Lineage (NCBI taxonomy): Eukaryota > Viridiplantae > Streptophyta > Magnoliopsida > Poales > Poaceae > Triticum > Triticum urartu. Next base: position 6,230,534 of record NC_053026.1, on the reverse strand, counting down.
GGATAATTATGTGGCATATTCGATCACATATTTTTGTTTTCATCTCACAATGACATATACTATACAAAATATTTTATTTATTATTATGAATTATTAGAGATTTTCTGTAAGCTTTACATCTGAATTTTAGTTTTGCAATGGTAGGCCAATTGTTACCGGGTATACCCTTAGTAGGCAATGCAAATATGGTGGATTGAGTAGTTCTGCGGTGAAATCAATGGTGATCCCTTGTTCCATTAATTTAGCAAGAATTTAAACAATGTTCACTAGTCCTCCTTAAATGTGAAATTGTGAACTTGTTTTAAAGATAAAATAGTGACATTTTCCAAGTGGAACCAATCTAGGTAGCTAATTTTTGTAAAAATTAGTATGTCAAAACATTAGGTAAAATAGTATGGATCGAGCCACATGAGAAAATTTGAAGGATGAATTCAACTACGGAAAGGAATAAATTTAAGTGTGAGGCCCTAACCTGGATGAATAGGCAAGAAATAAGGCATCATCCATAGTTCTGGTGGCAATGGGTTGTTCCCGGACCAGTCATATACCCCAAGGACCTAAAGCAAGAAGTTAAGGGAAATATCAGACAAGGGACCTCTTTAGGTTGAAAATCTAGCATATGTTCAATGATATGGTCAATAAATCCAAGATTCTCAACTATATTTCATTTCCTTCGGAGATCAAGTGCAAAAGGAAATGCATATCAACATGTACTAGAGTTATGGTCATGTTCCCTACCGAAAGAAAGAATTTTCCCCACGATGGTGTTAAAGTTGCTCCTCCATGATCCAAGATCCAACTCCGAGCTTGTAGCATGGCTCCGCATGAATCCAGCCCCTCCCCAAGCAATCTCAAAGCAACATAGTTCATGACAGTACAGAACATTGTGCTTGTTCCCTCAATATGCAGTCCCCAACCCCCGTCTTCATTCTATACTTCAACAATAATATCAGCAAATACTTGTCCATTTTTTTAATCATGTCAGTAGGCATGTATACGTGCCTGATGATTGTAGAGATACCGCCGAATCTCTTTCTGATGTTCAGATGTCAACACAGTAGTTAGTGCTCCAGTCACATGCAGTGCTACAATCTGAGAGAAATGGTCGATGCAAATCAAAACATGAAAAACCAAACATCTACTTATGGAGATGGAAATAGATTATTTTGACTTTATTTCATACATATTGAAATCATAAGAAAAGGTCTAGAAAATTGTTGTTAGATACGAGGAGAAAGTACCAAGCTGGGCAAGAGAAATAAAGTGCCAGCGTAATCCCCCGGCCAATGACCATCATGTGCCTGGAGAGTGGAACATCGGTTGATTGCCCTCCTCAAAGATATCAAGACATCGTCTTCTTCTATGTGATACCCATGTTGTTCCAGCTTGATGGGAGGAAGGTTCATCTTGAGATTGTTTGACTTAGAGAGCTACACGACAAAAAAATTGTTAGGAAATGATTTTCTCTCTCTTGAGAAGCCAGTAGGAGGTCGACCTTTGGGTGGATAAAAAGAGGGTTATATATATAGGCAAAATGGCAATAGGAAAGCCAGATAGATTATTCTATATATTTGTTCAAAGGTAGAAATTTTTGACTTTTTAAAAAAGACACCTTACAAAAATAAACATAGTGAACATCTATTTTCTCAAATCTAAATTACAGAACTTCACGATATCCTATATACCTAAATAGTTCATCCCTACTACCTCAATTATCTTAACATGCACACATGCCACATCATCAAAGACCCACCACAACATTCATGAAAATTATTTTTCATTATTAGTTGTTTCCCACGGATTCTATTTATTTCAACATGCACACATAAGCCATGCACACATATCACCTCATCAAAGTTCATTATAGTATAGTACCTATATTCAATAAATATTTTGCAACTATACAATAATCCAATACAATATATAATATGTATTTTCAGTTATATATATTATTAATCCAAATGTTTCATATGACCAAATCTTGCGGGGTATCATCTAGTTTGATTAATTTTCCAAACCAAAATCTTGGAGAAGATAGGTAGGCGAGCCTAGTCCGACCAAGTGTGCAGATAGTCTAATTCAAGTTTTTTTCCCTTTTGAGGAGGTTTTTCTTTTAGGGGATGCGGAGGTTGAATGAGAGAGCGCCTCTTCAGCTCCTTACGCGCTACTTTGTTTTTGAGCCAACCTTACGCGCTACTTGGGCGAGCTGGCACTCACGCGCATGCTTGCGGGCCGCGGCCCATTAAAGTTTACTGCTTGCTCGCTGCATTCGCTTGTTTCTAAGGAAAAAAACCAGGATCCGGTTTTTTATATAGATAAAAACATGTCAATAAAATCATAAATTCGAAAACAAAATTTACGAACTTTGAGAAATAAGAAAATATCTAAAAATTAATGAATTTTAAAACCTTTTTGATTTAAAAAATCAAGAATAATAAATATGTTCACAAATTTGAAATTATGTTTATGAATCTGGAAAAAGTATTCAAGGATTTTAAGAGTTCGATAATTTAAAAAAGAACTAACAGATACATATACAGTTCACGAATTTGGAAAAAATAATGAATTTGAAATTATTTTTGCAAACTTAAAAAAGGGTGCACGAATTGGAAAAAGTTTAATTTTTTTAAATCAAGGATTTATGAACATAAAATGTTTTTCAATTTTTTTGTGTATTTTAAAGTTTGTTTACAAAATTGAAAAATGTTCACAAATTCAAAAAAAGCAGACAAGAAATAAAGAAAAAACATAAACGAAAATATAAAAGTAAAATTGAAAATAGAAATCCTAAAACACCCGGGAAAAACTAAAAACTATTAAAATCAACTAGAAGCTTCTAGAAACTTTCCAAAACAGTTGGGAGCTTCAAGATTCGGGATCAATATGGCCCGGCCCATAGAACAAAGGAGAGAGGGTATGCTCTCTGTACTGATTTACTAGAATACGGGGCTTTAAGCGTGAAATAGTAAACTTTAGCTTGTTTTTGAGGGACCTATATCTCGCCTATTCTATCTCGCAGTAGGCAATCCCCGAAGTGAGGTTTTTAGGAAGCTTCTACTATCAGTTCAGACCGGGAATTGAAGCTTCCGCATTATTATTTTTCTGTGTTTTCTTGTGTCCGTTTTCCTTGATTTTTTGTTTTAAATTTTCATTGTTTCATTACTGGATTTCTACCGCCTTTCTTCTTATGTTCTTTATCTTTTTCATTCTTATTTTTATTTTTGGTTTTGTCAATACATGAATATTATTAATACAAGTTTGGAGTTCTTGTATACATCTGGATTTTTTATACGTGTACATTATTTTTCAAATAAGTATTGCAAATTCAGCAATTACAAGTTTGAACTTTTTTAATATGTGCGAAACATTTTTAAATACACGTTATACATTTTTTCTGTATGGTATAGTTTTTTTACATTTGAAAACTGTTTTTACATTGTATCAGCATTTTTGAAAAAAATTCTCGAACATATTTTTGTTACGAGTGATTTTTGTTAAATCTTACCTACATTTTTAAGTAGTACAAAAAAATGTTTTTGAATTATGCAATTTTTTTAATTCCACGAATTTTTTTCTGAAATGGGCTAACACTTTTAAAATGTCATGAGCATTATTTTTGAAAGCTATCAACTTTTTTAGAAAGTTGTAGGAAATTGTTTTATGCTGTATTAACGTTTTCCTGATGTGCGGTGAACGTCTTTCAAAAATAAGTAAATTAAAATTTTGGAATATATGTACTTGGAATATTTGAAAACTTTAAACAAACGTACAAAGTAACTAACAAATGTAGAAGCAGAGAAGAAAAAGAAACGAACATAATAGATGTTACATAGGCCAGCCTACTAGAAGCGTTTCGGAGGCACCCTTCAAGCGAGGCACAGTGAAGATGGCACACCCATTTATGTTATTTGTATATCCTACAAATCCCGGATTTGGGAATAAAGGATTTGGGAATAGAAGGTTCTGTTGTGTTTTTCTAAAACCTTATATAAGGTTCCAGCCTGCCTTTTTCTCTGCATTTCTTTGTTTTTCTCCTTCGGCGATTTTTTTATTTAGTGTCCTTTTCCATCACATTTTAAAATATTATATGTTTCTTTGAAATTCCAAGGTTGGAGCTTTTTTCGAAAATGATCAGATTTTTTCTCAAATTTATAAAAATCGAAGGAAAATTCTTGTTTTAAAAATGTGTGCGAATATTCAAAAATTGTCCACGTTATTTTAAATATTCGTAAATTGAAAATTTCTTTCCTTTTTCTGAAAATTTTCGGAACTTTCAGAAAAGTGTTAACAATATGAAAAAAATGTCAAAATATCATAATTTGTTCATATTTTCCTAAAATATTTGGAACTTAAACGATTATTTTGTTTTTCAGAAAAATGTTTGGCATTTAAAAAATCGTGTATCAGTAAATTTTGAAATTTTTTCTAGAAAATGTCAGTACCTTTAAAAAATATTTTGTTCATGTTTTCCAAAAAACAGAATGATTAAAACTGTCCGCTACAGCAGCCAGCTTGCTCCAGGCTCGTTACAGTAGCTGGTTCACTAGCCACTACAGTCACTATATGGGCCGGCCCACTCTGAGTCCTGCATGTGCATTCGCCCGATAATCTGTGGCAAAGAGTGGCACATAGAAGCACCCACAGGACAATGTTGTTCCCTAATTGCACTAGTTAACGCCATGGTTTTCAATCAGGCCGAAGGAGAATTAGATTCTATGAATGTTATTGAATTTTGCATGGGGCAAACACAATGGTGGGATGTAGCAGCGTAATCTTCACGGAGTGTGTGTGGAAACCACAACGTTGATACGGAATGTTATGTTTATGCATTGTTTTTCCTGAGCCTAATTATGTAGCTCATGAGTAGCTAAGTTCAGCTTTGTGATAGATGTAATAGTAGTTGGGTCGATGAACCTATGGGTTTCTTGCTCAACAAACTAGGTTTTTTAGGCATGCTCAACAAACTAGTGGACAATGTAATTTGTGTTGAAAATTAATATTTTTTGAGGCAAGTGTTGAAAAATAATAAAGCAAGCCATGATGGCCTTTCCTAAAAAAAATGTGTACATCAACTCATCGAGGGTCATTTCTCTTGGGCTTTTGGGCCAGCTTTCAGGCCCAAAACGAGCTCAAGACTTCAAGAATAAGAAAGTTCTGCCCGGTTAATTTGGCAGCTAGCTGTCACATGTAAACGGTGAAGCCCTAACACGTGGAGGTAGTTCACATGCTATGCAAAAGTATGCAGTGTGAGTCACTTTTTTCATTCATTCACCTTTAGTTTTTTTAGGTAATCTAAAAGTGGAGTAGAATAACCCAGTTGACAATTTTTTAGAATTTCCTTTGTAAAAAGAGTTTATTATAACATGTATGCACAGATATATTTGTTGACATGATGTATGAAAATGAAAGTAGGTTAATTTTATGATTTTAGTGGTAATGCATAGAATTCTCATGCGCAGGATTGTTGAGAATGTATCAGATCATAGTTTTCATTATTTTTGTATGCATGGTGCTTGATGTCTCCGAGACAAGGTTCTAAATATCGGATATCGGGTTTGGATGGGTTTAGCTTCAACACATCGGGTGATATGTAGTTATATCATCAAAGAAAGAAATATCTGATTTTTTTACATTATTCGTGTTCAAAACATGTCTTTTTGTAAAAAAAGAGAGAATATGATATCAATGCTTAGATTCCTAGTTTATTAACTTGTTAATTAAGAGAAAATTTAAGAAAAACTCAGAAGATCGTTTTGTTAAGAATTAAAAAATTACAATATTTATATGAGTTTCTACAAAACATTATGCCTGGCTTTGGTAATATGATGAAGTTTAAATCCATAATGTTATTTACATTGTTTTCCGAGAAAGAATTGTTGTCCTCCATGGATCGGTCTATACTAGTGGACATGTCGAATTAGATATCGGCCATATCGGTTGATATAGTATGGCCGATATGGATATAACATACCATTCTGTAACCATCCGATATAGTATCGAGCTATGCTAGTTTGTACCTGAACACCAAGTGCACGGTGGCATGTATTATCGATCTCCATCCCAAAATATAGGACGTTTTGGTAGGCTAAAATGGCCTACCAAATCGTCTTATATTTTTAAACAGAGGTAGTACTAGAGACTGTGTGTTGGCTTTAAGAAAGAGAGAATGGAGACCTGCATGCGCATGAGGAGGTCGGAGCTGTTCTTCATCTGGTGCCGGCGGCTGGTGAAGTCGCGGCGGGCGGCATCAACGGCGGCGACCTCGTCGGGGTCATCCGCGGCAGGATCGAACTCCCATACCTGCCGGCCGACGTGGCCGTTGGTGGTGCGCAGCAGTGGGTTGCCGCTGCCCTCCGCGATCTTTAGCCTCCACATCTCTCCCTGGATGATTGATTTGTTAATTTGGTAGCACTCAGTACCTCCCTCACGCAGCTGCTATGTGATACATATATAAACCGGCCAATATATACGTGCTCGATCAGTCACCTAGATAAGTCAGAGATGTGCAGCAGGGATCGCGATGTATCTGACTAAAGGTGACGAACCATCTTTGTGGCTTCGTATATGCATGATTTATAAATATGCACCTAGATAAAATACACAGTCCGTTGCAAATTATAGGATGTTCTAATATTTTCTAAATCTTTAAAGAAAAAAAAACTCTTTTCTAAATCAAATGTATAGAGTGTGTTTGTCCACTCATTTCAATCCATATGTAGTTTATATTGAAATATCCAAAATATCTTGTAATAGTTAACAGAGGGAGTAATAGTTTGCTGGATCTGGAGAAGCTTCCATGGTAACAATGTTTACTTTGAACTTGGCTCTTAAGTCACACTTTGCGAATGGCAAAATAATTGTCTGAAAAATTCGTCATTTTACTGTTGTGCACCTGGGTATCGCTACTAGCTATAATGCTTAACAATCTATCATTTTGTTACTCCTATAAATATTAAAGATATTTTTTCGACCGATACACTATTTCTGCCCTATTTTGTTTGGGCTTGGTTGGATCGGGCTTCCCCAGTTCGTCCTGTGGTGGCAACGAGGGCCCGTCTGATTGTCTCCTGCAAGGGTGATGGTTCCTGGAGGAATCGGCCTCGGTAAAGGCTGCGGTCGTGGGGTTGTTTTGTGCTCACTACCAGAATTTAGGCAGTTGCCGACGGCCATATCTATGCCGACGGCCCCCGTCGGCATATATGGGCATACCCCGACGGCCCAACTAAAGCCGTCGGCGTAGAAAGGCCGTCGGCGTATAACCATCTATGCCGACGGGGGCCGTCGGCATAGATAAGCCGTCGGCGTTTCTCCGAATATACCGACGGGGGCCGTCGGCATAGAGCAGGCCGTCGGCATATCACGTGGGCCCGTCTACCCGGGCGGCGACGGCAGTTTGACGGCGTCAGGCTACGCCGACGGGCTAACGGTGGCCGTCGGCATAGCTACGCCGACGTCATCGATCCGCCGCGCCGCCATGTCATCGATCCGCCGCGCCGCCACGTCATCGATCCGCGTCGTTCGCCGGTCCCGTGGGGTGGCATTTCTATGCCGACGGCTAGGCCGTCGGCATAGGCCTGGCCCATGGTTTTTGCCACGTCATTGATCCCCGCCCTACGCCACGTCATCGATCCAGGGCTCTACCGTTCCATGGCCGTAGCTATGCCGACGGCTAGGCCGTAGGCATAGATTTCTAATAATATTTTTATATTTTTTTGTATTTTCTCTTATTATTTTTTATTTTTTTTCCAATACTAATTTCATTAACTTAAATGTACAGAAAACATATATCGATTGCCCGTCCGGTTATATAAGCCCGTCCGGCGAAAGTCAAAGGGCTAGATCTACTGGTCAACTGGGATTCGGGATGGCCTTCGGGGTGTAGCTATGCCACCGAAACATCGCACGGGTCCCGATGCATGTGTGAAAGTGTTCTGGCATGTGTAGACGCCCGTCTTGGGGCTCCGTGGTGTGGCCCCCCTCCACGGAAGGCAGAGCAGCCGTCACTTAGAGGGGGGATGGTGCGGGTGCAGTGGAACCGGAGGGAATCTAGTGTTGGGTTGGGTCCAGACCGTGTTCGGGGATGTTCCTACGGGCTGACTTATCGCAACCAGGTGGAAGAGTCCACCGGTCAAAGCCCGTCCGGTGAAAGTCAAAGGGCTAGATCTACTGGTCAACTCGGATTCGGGGTAGCCTTCGGGGTGTAGCTATGCCACCAAAACATCGCACGGGTCCCGATGCATGTGTGAAAGTGTTCTGGCATGCGTAGACGCCCGTCTTGGGGCTCTGTGGTGTGGCCCCCCTCCACGGAAGGCAGAGCAGCCGTCACTTAGAGGGGGGATGGTGCGGGTGCGGTGGAACCGTAGGGAATCTAGTGTTGGGTTGGGTCCAGACCGTGTTCGGGGATGTTGCTATGGGCTGACCTATCGCAACCAGGTGGAAGAGTCCACCGGTCAAAGCCCGTCCGGTGAAAGTCAAAGGGCTAGATCTACTGGTCAACTCGGATTCGGGGTAGCCTTCGGGGTGTAGCTATGCCACCAAAACATCGCACGGGTCCCGATGCATGTGTGAAAGTGTTCTGGCATGCGTAGACGCCCGTCTTGGGGCTCTGTGGTGTGGCCCCCCTCCACGGAAGGCAGAGCAGCCGTCACTTAGAGGGGGGATGGTGCGGGTGCGGTGGAACCGTAGGGAATCTAGTGTTGGGTTGGGTCCAGACCGTGTTCGGGGATGTTGCTATGGGCTGACCTATCGCAACCAGGTGGAAGAGTCCACCGGTCAAAGCCCGTCCAACGAAAGTCAAAGGGCTAGATCTACTGGTCAACGGGGATTCGGGGTAGCCTTCGGGGTGTTGCTATGCCACCGAAACATCGCACGGGTCCCGATGCATGTGTGGAAGTGTTCTGGCATGCGTAGACGCCCGTCTTGGGGCTCCATGGTGTGGCCCCCCTCCACGGAAGGTAGAGCAGCCGTCACTTAGAGGGGGGGATGCGCGAAAGAGTAGAGAGGTTCACGGCAAAAACTGGACGCACTTCGTGTACAAACTGGACAAACTCTTTCCGAGTATCAGGGTTTCGGAGTCCGGAGTGGGTACTAATATGCATCCCACCAATCAGGAAGAATGACACGGATCGTGTGTTTCTTTCTAGCTCTTGCGAGTCGTTGGATCGAAACTACCACAATCACTTTGTGAGCCAGACGACCCTATATATAGCCCACCTCTCGCCTTCCCTGCATAAGTCTTTCAGTTCATCGACTACATACATCTACCAGTTCATCGACTGCATACATCTACCAGTTCATCGACTGAATACAAATCATTCAGATTCGCCATCATACGTCCAACCATGCATTTGATATGCATATATATGCATCACGAGCCACGGTTGGGCTGTATGATGGCGATACCGATTGGTTTGTTCTAGACCCGACATAAAAGGTTTGATACAACTTCTTTTTTGTGACATAAGAGCTATCTCTCCTCCTACCTATTTTAGTTACACAACTACCTATTTGTGCCAGGTCCGAAGCGTCGCACCGGGCCCTCATACATGCAGGGTGGTGTGGTGGCATGTCCGAAGAGGCGGGACGCGTCTCCGGGGCGTGGCCCCCCTCACGGACGGCGATGACACGGTAGTAGACGTTCTGCGGTAACGATGCGGCGTCAATATTACCAAATACTCGGAGCGCGATAAAATCATGATTTTTTTGCACGACGTGGGCACATGTGCTATAGGAACGATGGTATTTTTTCATAATTTTTGGTGATGGAGAAGTATTCAAAAAATTCCCTCTACGCGGATTGCCCTTCGCGCGTCTACGGCTGTGGCCGGCGGCCTCCGGGGGCTAGCATGCCGCCAAATCTTGCGCCGGCGGCCTCTCACAAGTCTGGAAGTGTTGTCGCGGTTGCAAACTCCCAGCACGCGTGTCCGGGGTGTGCCCCCCTCACGGACGGCGCTGCCGCCGGCACGGCACCTGGAGGGGGGAAACGGACGCGTGGGGTCTACACGGAGGGGATCTTGCTGTGGGTCTGCCCGGATGTTGCTCCAAAGTGTTCCTATGGGCTGACCTAACACAACCGGGTGGGGAGGTCCACTGGTCAAAGCCCGTCCGTGCAAAGTCAAAGGGCTAGATCCCGTGGTCAAACGCTACAGGGTTAGGCGGGACGGGGGCACTGGGGGGTAGCAATGCCCACCGGAGCGTCGCATCGGGCCCTCATACATGCGGGTTGGTGTGGTGGCATGTCCGAAGAGGCGGGACGCGTCTCCGGGGCGTGGCCCCCCTCACGGACGGCGATGACACGGTAGTAGACATTCTGCGGTAACGATGCGGCGTCAATATTACTAAATACTCGGAGCGCGATAAAATCATGATTTTTTTTGCACGACGTGGGCACATGTGCTATAGGAACGATGGTATTTTTTCATAATTTTTGGTGATGGAGAAGTATCCAAAAAATTCCCTCTACGCGGATTGCCCTTCGCGCGTCTACGGCTGTGGCCGGCGGCCTCCGGGGGCTAGCATGCCGCCAAATCTTGCGCCGGTGGCCTCTCACAAGTCTGGAAGTGTTGTCACGGTTGCAAACGCCCCGCACGCGTGTTCGGGGTGTGTCCCCCTCACGGACGGCGCTGCCGCCGGCACCTGGAGCGGGGAAACGGACGCGTGGGGTCTACACGGAGGGGATCTTGCTGTGGGTCTGCCCCGGATGTTGCTCCAAAGTGTTCCTATGGGCTGACCTAACACAACCGGGTGGGGAGGTCCACTGGTCAAAGCCCGTCCATGCAAAGTCAAAGGGGTAGATCCCGTGGTCAAACGCTACAGGGTTAGGCGGGACGGGGGCACGGGGGGGGGGGGGGGGGTAGCAATGCCACCGGAGCGTCGCACCGGGCCCTCATACATGCGGGGTGGTGTGGTGGCATGTCCGAAGAGGCGGGACGCGTCTCCGGGGCGTGGCCCCCCCTCACGGACGGCGATGGCATCGTTACCGCAGAACGTCTAATACCGAGCACTGAAAAGTTCACAGAAACTGTCCATTTTCTTCATGTAAGTCTAATGAATACCGGAGCTTATAACGTATGGATTAGTGAACTATTTAAACAGGTCAAATTGCTTTTCCCTCGGCAAGGTGGGACTATTTTTTTAAAAAAAGCAGTTGCCATTTATGCCTACGGCATAGCCGTCGGCATAGGCCTCCTGTCTATGCCGACGGCCTTGCCGTCGGCATAGAAACACACATGTCCACGGATCGAAACTGATTGCAGTGAAGGCCGAGTACTGCTGTAGCCAGAAATGCTTCGAAGCATTCCTGGGAGTATGGGCTAACAGCCTCCTTGAGGGTCATGAACTGCCGAAAAGCATGTACGATACAAAGAAAATCATGAAGGCACTCTCTATGGATTATGAGAAAATAGATGTTTGCCCGAAGAATTGCCTTTTGTTTAGGCACGAGTATGCGGATGACAAGTACTGTAGGAAGTGCGGTTCGTCTCGGTACATTGAGGTGGTCGGTGAGGATGGTGAGAAAAAGCAGCTAACCATCCCCATTAAGGTTCTTCAGTATCTTGATTTTATAAAAAGACTGCAGCGCCTTTTCATCACGAAGGAGTCTGCCAAAATGATGAAGTGGCACAAGGAAGGTATAAGGTACAATCCAAAAAAAATCGTACATCCATCGGGAGGGGAAGCATGGAAGTCATTCGATGAAGAATACCCCGAGGAAGCAGCCGAGGCTGGGAATGTAAGAATAGCCATATCAGGTGATGGGTTGAATCCATATGGTATGTCGTCCAATCCATACAGCTGCTGGCCTGTGTTTGTAATTCCGCTCAATCTTCCTCCCGATGCCCTAATGCAACGGAAGACCATGTTCTTGTCGCTCATCATTCCGGGGCCTGACTACCCGGGGAAGCAATTGGGTGTGTTTATGCAGCCGCTTGTGGATGCTTTGCACCATTCTTGGTACTTTCCGAGGTTGACATACGACCGGGATCTGCAGAGAAATTTCTTGATGAAAGTTTGGTTGCACTATTGCATGCATGACTTTCCCGGCTATGCTCTATTCTGCGGATGGTGTACAAGTGGTAAGATGCCATGCCCAGTGTGCATGCAGGCTCTGCGAATGATTTGGCTGAGTAAGGGTGGCAAGTATGTAGCCTTTGACCTGCATCGACAGTTCCTCCCTCCAGACCATCCAGACAGGGAAGACAAGAAGAACTTCACGAAAGGCCGGGTTGTTCATGAAGTAACCGAGATTCCAACATTTTCGGGGGCAGATGTTCTTGCTCAGCTAAAAGCTCTCAAGCCTAAAGTCAAAGGCAAAGGCAAAGCCAAAGCCAAAGGCTTCGAGGGATATGGTGAGACGCACAACTGGACGCACATTACCCCCTTCTCGCAGCTTCCCTATTTCAAGGACCTCAAACTTCCTTACAATATTGATGTGATGCACACCGACAAGAATGTGGCAGAGTCCCTTTTCCACACGATCCTCAACATTCCTGATAAGACGAAGGATAACGTAAAAGGTAGAGCCGATCAACAGAGAATTTGTGATAGACCACGCCTGAACATGAAGCCTCCCACAGGCGGTCGAAAAAACTGGTTCAAGCCAGATGCTGACTTTGTCCTTAAACCGCCAGAAAAAAAAGAAGTACTTATCTGGTTGAAACATATTTTGAAGTTCACCGATGGTTATGCATCGAATATAAGTAAGGGAGTCAATCTTTCAACGGGCTAAGTGACCGGCCTGAAGAGTCATGACTACCATGTGTGGATTGAGCAGATAATGCCGGTGATGGTTCGAGGCTATGTCCCCGAGCATGTCTGGCGAGTGCTTGCCGAGCTTAGCCATTTCTTTCGCACGCTCTGTGCTAAAGAAGTAAGTAAAGAGGTGATTGAAAAATTGCATAAGAAGGCACCGGAGTTGATAGTCAAGCTAGAGAAGATCTTTCCACCAGGCTTCTTTACCCCGATGACACATCTCATTCTGCACCTCGCGAACGAGGTATTGTTGGGGGGCCCTGTGCAAAATCGCTGGCAGTACGGCCCTGAGAGGCAGAACAAGCATCTCCGACGGAAATGTGGAAACAAAGCTAAGATTGAAGCTTCCATAGCTGAGGCAGTTATCCTAGAGGAGGTGTCAGACCTCAGGACATCATACTATCCAGGCCACGTTCCCCATCTGCATAACAAGGTGCCTCGATACAATATAGAAGAGCCCAAGTATCAACCCAGACTCGATCTATTCAACGCGCAAGGTGGGAGGGCCGGGGCCTCGAAATCTTATAACATGCCACGACAAGAGTGGGAGGACCTCATGTTCTATATCTTGCACAACATCAAAGAAGTTGAGGAAGTGTGGATGAGGTAATACCACTACACCATTCCTTTATGTCTTCCACATCATCATGTTTCATGTTCACTTAGTCCCAGTCTAACACCGCTTATCTGTTTTTAGTGATTTCGTTCAAGAGGAATGGACGGGAGTGAATCCTCCTACTGAGGCGGAGGCACTTACTCTTCTCCGTCATGGAAACCCTGGACGTAAAAATTTTGTTGCTTGGTTCATGGACAAAGTAATTTTCCACACTCCCCTATTAAATACCTACTTCAACATTTATTAGTTAACCGAACTAATGCATGCAACAATTTCCATTATACTTGTAGGGAAAAGATCCGAACATATCTATGGATGATGAATTGAGATGGGTTTCCATGGGTTTTGACCCTGCCGTCATGACATGTAAAAAGTATGATGTGAATGGGTATCGCTTCCATACAGAGGAGCACCAAAACAGCCGCCCCGATCCCAAAACTATAAATACTGGAGTGTACACCCCCGGTCAAAATTCAGTAGACTACTACGGAAGGGTACAAAATATATACGAGGTTAAATTCCGCCAGGGGCGTGAGACCCTAAGTCTGCCTGTGTTCAAATGCCGATGGTTCGATCCGCGGGAGGGGGTAAAACATACGCCTTCCATTGGTTTGGTCGAAGTTAAACCATCAACCGTCTATGCCGGAGCCGATCTCTTCATTGCGGCTACCCAAGCTACACAAGTATATTATCTGCCTTACCCATGCCAGAAAGTGTATCTAAAGGGTTGGGAAGTTGTGTTCAAGGTGTCGCCACATGGTAAGCTACCAGACCCGAATGAAGACGATTACTACAACATTAACCCCATGACATACGAGGGAGTGTTCTATCTAGAGCAACCTGATGATGATGATGATGATGTGGTTAGAAACGATGACGCTAGACCATTGGGTGATGATGATGTGGACCCAAACGTCGACGATGCACGGAATGATGGTGAGACCATTGTCAATGAAAATGACATACTTATGCTAGAAAAGTTAAACAAAGACGCTGACGACGAGGAAGAGCCTCCACCTCCGTCGGACAACGAAGATGATATGATTGATAGTGATGATGAGATGGACCGAGAAAGAGGTTACAACAGTGATGATTCATATGGGTTCTAGCAGATGTACGTTACAAGTATTTTTTTCTATAGTTTAGGAATATGCCTTTTTATGCATTTTTATTAATGTGTTTATTATCATGCCTTTTCCTTCATTTCATTAATTTACTAATTGCTTTTTCTCTTTTCAATGCAGGTTCGTGGAACATGGGCAAGGGGAAGGCCGACAGCGTGGGTTTCCTATGCAAGGTCGTCGGCCTGCCTAGTCGGAGTGGTCGAGCACGTAATCCTCCCCCTCGGCTACTTGACGATGACTCCTCACAGGGAGGTCGAGGGAGAGGTGCCCCTAGAGGAGGAGGGGGCGGGGGGAGAGCCTCTAGAGGACGAGGTGCTGGGGGGAGAGCCACTACAGGGGGTCGCGGCCAGAAACAGCGCACCCTCACCGACTTAGGGGTGTTGTCTTCGAGGCCCTCCTCTAGTGAGGTACCCTCCTCTAGTGAGGTACACTCTAGGGAGGAGGAGGAGGAGGAGGTGGTGGTGGTGGAGAAGGAGGAGGTGGAGGAGGAGGCAGTCGAGGAGGAGGAGGGAGGAGGGAGGAGTTGGGGAGGGGGAGGCAGGCGAGGAGGAGGGTGGTGGCGGGGATGATGGTGGTGACGGGAAGGGGGTTGACACGAAGGGGTGGCTGCGTGGCAACGCAAAGCTACCAAAGCAGGTTCCTGCTACTGAGGAGCAGAAGTGGCTCATTGAGCCCACGGGAAAAGAGTAAGTGGTTCATTATTTTGCTTGTCACATGCTTATTCCGGTTGTTATTTATTTTGCTTGTCACATGCTAATAGTTCATTCTTTTGCAGCAACTGGATATATTCTAAAGGGGTCCGTATTCCCAACGGCCTCATCACCGTCTTGCTGAAGTTATATTGGCCGGGGTTGTACTGTCCTGATCCAGTCAGGCAGCCGGACCGTCGGGTTTTGGCCACGAGCTGGGACCACTGGGAAGCGGCCCGCCACGCGGACCATGAGACCCATGCCAAGGCCGTGATCACTACTTTCTGGGTGAGTTCTCTTCAGAAGCACAAGTCCATTCTAGTTTCATGAATGATTTAACTCATGGCTTCTCCCATTCTTGTTTCATGCATGATTGTAGAAATTCTATCGAGTTCTTCCGGAGCACAGGGCTAGAGCGGACCAGATCGTGCTGCGCCAATGCAAGAAGAAGGCCCGCCAGATGCAGTACGAGGTGCGCTATGTGGCCATCTCCACATACTACCACGACTATCTTGGTGTGAAGATGACCAAGGAAGAAGCGCGGAGGATGGGCATTACCTTGGAGAGGCCCGAGTTCTTGGCGGTAAGTATAAAAGATTTTTCATTATGCTTTCATTACCTTGTGGTACATTATGCTTTATGCTTTATGCTTCCATAACACCAATTTGGACACACCTACATGCCATTATGCTTTTATTATGTAGGTGTGTCCAAATTGGTGTTATGGAAAAGACGAGTCCTGGGCGGCATTGGTGGATCTTTGGTGTGATGAGGCTGGAGCCTGGGCGGCTATGAGAACCAAAAATAAGGCTAACCGAGGGACGGAGGGAGTACATGCTCAGGGAAACCGAAACCACTATCTCCACAAGGCAGTTAATGTATGACTAACCCCATTAAACATTCTTCTTCTTCTATTTACCATCACTTTCTTATGTATGACTAACCTCTGTTTGGTGGTGCAGGAGGAGAAACTGAAGCGGCCGCTCTCACACATGCAGGCGTGGGAGATTGCCCATATGCGGAAGGACCCCAAGCCTGGCGAGCCCAAGTACTACGGCAAGAAGACCGCAGGGAGGAAGAAGGCCTACTCCGAAGCGTATCTGGAGTTACATCCTGACACACCTGACCCCATTGCGGCGCCTCTGGATGACATGGCGGTAGTGAGGATGGGGCCCAAGGAGCACGGTCGGGACGCGGTTCTCGATGCTGTGATCACTCCTAGTATCTCCTACACACAGCTTCGTCGGATCGACCCGAGCCTGAGCCAGCGCACGAGCCAGCCAGTGACTAGTACACAGTCCCTCTTTCAGGAGCAACAATCTGTAAGTATTTTCCCTCTTATCTTCATTTCTCACTTCATTTTTCGCATTTAGTAGTTTTATGAGTTCCATCATGTCATACCGTAGGCCTACATGGAGTACACACGCCAGGAGACCATGGCGTGGCATCAGAGGCTTTATGAACACCAAGTGCAGAGGGATAGCCAGATGCAGCAGGCTTTTCAGGATATGGCGGCCGGCAGGTGTCCTCAGTTCCCTACAGCACAATGCCCTCCAGCACAACCAGTGCTGATGAGCTTTGAGGAGTTTGTGGCACAGAACGCTGGCCCCTCGCCGGTTAGTTCATCCCCAATCTATTCACCCAAAGCATGTCATGCCTTTCAACACAGTCATAGATCCCGTGCATATGTCTTTTCAACATGCAGGGAACAGGTGGATCTACCGTTGGCAGTGGTCTTCGCAGCACTCCGGAGACACGGAGCCCGACCACTCCGATCCACGGAGGCGGAGGAGGAGGCGGTCTTGGCGGTAGCGCTGCCGCTAGCAGTGACGACCTGGGCTTCGGCGGTCTTGGCGGTGACGACCTCCGTGGTGCTCGACGTCCTGGCGCTTAAGCCTTTGGGTCACATTGTGACGGTCTTGGTGGTGATGATACTTATATGCTTGTGATGTTTCTTATTGTTGTTTGTGAGATTCTTATGCTTGGTGGTGATGATACTTATATGTTTATGCTTTGCGATGCTTCTTATGATGTGTGATGATGAATTTGTTGTGTGATGCTGCTGGGTCAGCTGTTATGTGATGCATATATTTGTTGTGTGCTGTATATATTCAAATGAATTGAGCTGAAACAAAACAGAAAAAAGAAAAAAAAACAGACAGAAACTATGCCGACGGCAAGGCCGTCGGCATAGAGCTGCCGTGAGCTCCCAGTGGCTGCCACGTGGCAGGTCTATGCCGACGGCCTAGCCGTCGACATAGTTTCAAACTAAGCCGACGGCTAAGCCGTCGACATAGGCCTGCTCCAGGAGCTCCCAGTGGCTGCCACGTGGCAGGTCTATGCCGACGGTCTGGCCGTCGGCATAGTTTCAACCTAAGCCGTCAGCTAGGCCGTCGGCATAGACCCGCCCCAGGGGTGATGCCTGCTCGCCATGTGGCACGTCTATGCCGACGGCCTAGCCGTCGGCTTAGGTTGAAACTATGCCGACGGCCAGACCGTCGGCATAGACCTGCCACGTGGCGAGCAAGCGTTGGTCTTGACGGCGGCCGCCGTTAGGCGATAACGTTGCCGACGGCCGGGGCCGTCGGCATAGATGTACGGACACCGTCGGGATAGGGCATATGCCGACGGCCTTTCTATGCCGACGGCATTCCTGGCTACGCCGACGGATATGTTGCCGACGGGGGCCGTCGGCATAGGCCTGTCCCGATGGCCATTCAGGGCTATGCCAACGGCCCTGGCCGTCGGCATAGGGTGCGATTCCGGTAGTGGCTTGTGGTGCTATCGGTGCACCGAACTCACGTTGCACATTTAAAATGTAAAAAAATTAGGATTTTTTTAGCACATTCACACAACTTCAATGTAGGTTGTCACAAAATTTCAGATCAAAATTCAAACTGTAGCTCGAAAAAAATTGACAAATTCAACACTGAATAATACATAACATAAACTGGGCTTTATATTTGGCACATTATCACGCTGATGTCAAATTTTGAAACGAATTTTTGCGACAATACACGTTGATGTTGTGTCAATGTGCTAGATTTTTTTCCAGATTATTTAAATGTTCTATCGCATCCGGTGCATGGTAGCACTACAAGTGGGGGTGCACCAGATACGTTCCCTATTTGGTGGTCCACCAGTCGTGTGGCACGGGTGGACGGGATGTGAGGCAACACAGGGTGAAACTTTGTTTATGTTGTTAGCCAGGGCAGGCGGCGCTCTCGGGCTCTGCTTCCTACTTGAAAACATCATTGATGCGTGGTGCTCACACTTCCTCCTACAAAACTACAAGGGAAGCCTCATATCTCCTCAAGATTGGACAATGATGTTGTTTCTATCTCATGATCCTCCTTGGTGGCGTCATTTTTGGAGTTGTCACCGGTTGTGGGGCGAGTGGATGTGTGACGATTTATGGTGGGGGCGTTGTGGTGATCAAAGCTATGACCTGTGGATGATGGTGGTGGTGTTGTCGGTTACTCTGTAGCAATGATGACGGGGCTAAGAAAGTTTGGGGTTCAGTAATGATTGTGGTAGTCAACTCTGAGGCTAGTCTGTAGGATTGTCTTGGGTGTTTTGTTGTTGTGAAGGCGGAGTTGAATCGGCCAGTTCCAGATCGTGATGATGATGGGTGACATGTGGTATGTCCGGTTATCTTCTGTCTCGCTAGCCTTGCATAGTTTTCCTTCATAGCTCACCATCAGCAGCGGAGCCTCTTAGTTGCCAACACAGGTTGATTGCTTGGCGTGGATCTTTGTGTGGCTTCTCACTGCCTTTGCGGTGTAGGTTTGGCCAACACTCCTTATTGGCAATGTTATGATCACTTCCGCGAGGAGAAGTGACGATGTCTACGCCAATGAGCAATATTGACGATGTTTTGTTCGAAGTATTGTGTGTGATCTATCTTGTTTGTGCTTGGTCAACGGGTTGCGACGGTTTTCGTCTAGTTTTCCGTTAGTTGACTTGGAAACTCTTATTTTCTTATTAACGGATAGATCCCTAAGGGTTTTCAAAATAATTCTCTCCAAGACTTTTACGACACATCTTGTTATAGGGTTTGCAAATATATCATATGATTTTCTTGTAGTTCCTAAATTTGTTAGCCTTGTTTCTTCTAACTCAAAAAAAGTTTTTGTGGTAATCATTTCTTATGGAGGCTGGTGTGCAACATGATTGGAGTTTTTTCTTGTATGATTGAATCTTTCCTGTGGTAATGCAGGAGTATTCAACTAGTGTATTTTGATGTATTAGTCATTGAGGAATATTTCATGGTCCAGTTAGCTACTGCAGTCACTAATGGGTTTATAGCAAACCAGATCAAATATAAAGAATTTTATTTTCGTAAACATATACAAATAGTACTAGGATGTGCTCAAATATGAATGCAAATGCAAATATAATTTACTTCTGCTTCAATGAAAAACTAATTAAGAAAACATAAATCATGTTAGCAAGAGGTTGCAAAATAGGAATTTTTTGAATGCAAAATTTAATGTCATCACATTATTTTTGTTGATTAGAAGTTGTATGACACATATCTAGTTCAGTGAATCTATGTCAGTTTGCGACGTTATAGAGGACGAATAAATCAACTCCTTCGATACTTGGATTGTATTTGAATCGAAGAAAAAAATTAAAGTAACATGGTCCTATTCATATTTAAGAAAATGCAAAATATCAATTTATAATTCATTTAATATTTCACTAATGGTTTTGATATTTCTATCCCTGAAAATATCAGGCTATGGATATCCATTATCTGTCACCGGTTCCATCCTGATTCGTTAAAGATTTGCTATTAATGTGGTAGCTGAGCTATGCAATAGAAAAATCTGCTACTGGTGCTTCATTTTTTCCATTACAAGAAACACCAGACGCTCACACAAGCGCATTGATCATCACAGGCTAAAATGATGGAGACAAGGGGGAAAATATGTGGAACTCACCAAATTATTCCTATTGAACTAGTGTGTAAATATGAGCATTCAGATTTGAATCCAGTTGGATAGGGTCATGCTCCACAAATATACCACCCCATCAAGAAATGGTTATCTCCAGTGCTTAACAATACTATATGAAACATCAGTTTGGTCAGGACCAAAACCCTTACCACTAATAGATTTCCAGCCCGTCATTAGGGAATCTTCAATCGTTATAGTTCTTATCACTGGTGGGCACTGATTGGGCACCCGTCAGTGATAAATTTATCATCGATGGGTACTGATCTGTTTACTCGTAAGTGGTAACTCTACATGTTATGGGTTTGCTTTGTTGGCCCTCACTGTTAACCCTTTTTCTATACAAGCACCTTGTTTCTCTATAGCTTACACTTTCAGAAAAATTGGACACATTGAAGGACAAACCAAACACATTTCTTGCAGAACAATTGCATTGCATTATACGAATGTTCATCGATCACACATTTCATAGATAAAACAAAATGTTTTCACAAATACCTCCCAGGATGGAAGTAAACAAGTACGACCCTAGTGGCCAATATGCATGCTTAGTTGTGAAACTTCAATAAAAAGGAGAGGTCCAACGAAAGGAAGTGCTCAAGTACATCCACCTCTTTTCCCCGTTTGTCTTCCCTGAAGTCCTGCAGAAATGTACAAGTGGGTCACGGGGCATTTGTTTACTTCAATCTCGTCGGGGTTCGTCAAAAACATACTAAAACTACCTACTAAGAATACTAATATGTATTGTGAGCCCATTTTTGATTTCTCATTTTTTTTGTAACCATCACGGATATAGGCCAATCTATGACTTTTTTTGAAAAAGTCACCATAAATCCTTCATATTTTGTAGTGGGTAGGTAGCTAATATAGTCAATTCAATACTAATTATATGATCACTAGTTGTTGATTAAATGGGGAAGCTGGACACAACATAACTACATTAAAGCCTGTTGAGTATCACGGTTATTTAGAAAACGTAGAATAGCGTAGGATTTATTCTACCTTGCTTTGTACTCCAAGAAAACCATGTACTCCTATATATATTCCCACGAGGCTCAAGCAATAAAACATCGATTCCACCAATCTCCATCCCTATCCTTTCTAACATGATATTAGAGCGGTATGTAGACGAAGGGGATGGACTGGCGGTGCAGCTCGGGTTAGCGAGCGGCAGCGGCGCCGAGGAACTAGAGCGGCGGCGGCGGCTAGGTTAGGAGCGCGGCAGCGGTGCTCGAAATAGGCGAGGAGAACCCAACAACGTGACGAAGACCGGCACGGTCGATGGTGTTTCAGCACCGAGGGAGGCGGCGCGGCGCATACCACGGGAAGTCGACGCGTGATGACAGCGGAGTGGACCGCGGGCCACGGCGCTTCGTCCTGAAGGGGCGACGCATATGTTGAGTATCACGGTTATTTAGAAAATCGTAGGATAGCGTATGATTTATTCTACCTTGCTTTATACTCCAAAATGACCATGTACTTCTATATATATGCTCACGAAGCTCAAGCAATAAAACATTGATTTCACCGATCTTCATCTTTACGAAAATTCGAATCTGGGCCCGAGCTCATCTGCACCTGCGCTCATGAAAAAAATCAAAATAAATACTAGAAAAATTGAAATAATTCTAAAAAAAATTAGGTGGTAGATAATTTGATGCGTGAGGTACGCTCCAATTTTCAAAACATTTGGACTTCTGTGCAACTCTCAGCAAAAAAGACAAATCGGAAGTCTGTAAAAATGTGTACTGTTCATATACTGTTCTGGTCTGATTTGTCTTTTTTTCTGAGAGCTGCACAGAAGTCCAAATGTTTTAAAAATTGGAGCGTACCTCACGCATCAAATTGTCTACCACCCTAAATTTTTTTGAAATTTTTTGAAGTTTTCTGAATTTTTTACGAATTGTTTTTTGACCGGGTGCAGATGCACCCGGGCACCGAAACGCCTTTACGAAAATTCGATTGCTCTGTATGTGCGGGACAGAGACAGTTCCGCGAACATGGACTGCTTCCACAAAGATAAGTATCAATATTTTTGCCTGGCTACCTTCCCCGATTGACCGAAGTGGATTGGCAACTGATACATCCGAGACAAGGACGTCAGTCTAGTGTAAGACTTGGACCTAATCTCATTGTGTTAGTAATCGAAAACGACGCAGCCCGGTTAGACATGCACACAAGTCGTTCACCTGCTGTCACTCGCGGTCTTGGTGTCACCACTTGTACATTGGACTAGCAGTAATCCACGTCAGTCAGGCATGATTAGCAGCCATGCATGTCAGTCTAAGCTTAAACTTGAAAGTTTCCTAGCTCGTGATGACCAGATTGCTTTCTCCAATAGTAGCCTAGCTACACACTGAAAGCATCTTCTCAATCACTACAAGTACGACCTTTCTTTTGTTTAATTACGAAATTTAGAAAGTTATGTCAAGCAATGCCACATGCAGTGAAACTGACTTGTGGCTACTCTTAGTCCATAAAACAGTACTAGCATGCATGCGTGTAAGTCTAGTAGGGTAGAAAATTGTGCCCAGTTAACAATACTAATAAAATTTCAAAGTATAGTGCCATTGACTAGATCGTTATCCACCTACAACTCAACTGTGCGCTGAAAGCATCTTCCCACTCACTACAAACTCTCTTATTTACTCCCTTCATCCGCAAGGTGTGATATATTATCACATGTTTCATTAATCTAATCCACAAGCAGATAATAAACATGGCATTCACGGTATGTAACTCCTTACTGATACGTAAACAAGTGTGGATGTATATAACATAGAACCGAAACATCTATAAACATAACATATACGACTAGCACATGAACGAACGAGTAGTGGATGAACAAATCATATCCTCCAATAGGTCAGGCTAAGACCGCAGCAGCTTCGGCCTCTTCCGCGACCTTCTTCTTTGCGGCGGCGTTGTTGGCCGTGAAGTCGATACAGGAGACAAGGACGTCACACTCGCATGCATGTCTTAGTAATCGAACACGACACAGCCTAGTTAGACATGCACACTGGAGTAGCAGTAATGAGCAATAGAAAAAAAAAACAAGCCAAGTCGTTCACGTGCTGTCACTCGCGGTCTTGGTCTCACCACTTGTACACTGGAGTAGCACTAATCCAAGTCGGGCACGATTAGTAGCCATACATGTTGAAAATATGAATCGAGAGTGGATTTTTAAAGCACGGGTGTATTGAAGGACTTTATTTTAATTAATTTCAAAAATAAGATTTAAAGTTTCAGAAAATTCCAAAAGTAATTCTATATGAACATATGGATGTATACTACACCTGTGTTAAATTTGGTGATATGAATAACTAAACACGTGAGCTATATAAAAATAACACAATGATGATTTCTAAATAGAGAATAATACACGTACTGTTTATCTTTTCAAAATCACAGATCTTGTCATTCTTGTGTAGCTCAGAGGGTTATCTATGTAAAAAAAAAAACTTATACCATCATCAGAATTTGCACGTGTGTAATGTACATTCATAGGGCTCACTAGAGGTTGTCTACCAAAGTGACATTCTGTACACTAGAGTAGTAATCGAAAATGGCACAGCCTCTACATGGTCACGTGCATTATTAATAGTGCAGAGAATATAGACCAATCATTCATTAAATAAATAAAATAAGAATATTGGCAGTGACTAATTTGAAACCAATACGAAGAATATGTCCACTGTTAGGCCACATGCAATGAAACTATACTTCCACTAGTAGAAAACAGGGCTATGGTCCAGGCCGGCTCAGCCCATTAGTCCCGGTTCAGTCTAGAACCGGGACCAATGTGGGCATTGGTCCCGGTTCGTGAGCCCAGGGGGCCGGCCGGGCCACGTGGGCCATTGGTCCCGGTTCGTCTGGACCTTTTGGTCCCGGTTGGTGGGACGAACCGGGACCAATGGGCCTCGCTCCTGGCCCACCACCATTGGTCCCGGTTGATGACTTGAACCGGGACTAAAGGCGGACCAAAGGCTTCCCTTTAGTCCCGGTTCAAGTCATCAACCGGGACCAATGAGGTGCCTATATATATCCCCTCGCGCAAGAGCAGAGCACAGTGCTCTGTTTTTTCTGGCCGAGGGGGAGAGGGCTTTGTGGTGCTCTAGCTCACCTCCTATGCACATGAGGTGTTCGATGGAATGCCCGAGCCACACTACTTAAGCTTTCTCCTCTCGAAGCTCGACCTCCAAACTCCATTTTCCTCGAGATTTGTCTAGATTTAGCGGTCCGTCACGCCCCGTCCCCGTTTTCACCGCCGTCGATCACCCGCGCCGATCTCATCACCGACACCACCGTGGTGAGCCTCTTGTTCTTATCTTTCTTTCTGAAAGGAAAAATATTCTTACTTGTATGTTTAGATAGATTACTTGTATCATTTTCTTACATTTATTATTGCATCTTATATAGTGCGATGGTTTTGGTATCCGCCTCCCCCGTCGGCCCTCGTCCTGTCTATGATTCGGATTTGGTATGTATATTATCTTTATAACTATTGGTTCATTTATTGTTTATGAAAATTATGCCGACCAACGTGACATAGATTTTATTTATCTAGGATGTATGTGAATCGGAAATGCCAACCGACCCTATTGTCGAGAGGTTAAATTTAGTTGAAGAAGAAAACAAATTTGTTGAAGGAAAAAATAAAAAAAATTGAGGAGGAGAAGATGATATTGGAGTTGCATGTTGCGGATGTCGTCGATGATCACAAGATCAAGATGGATGCAATGCGCTTGAAGATTAGAAAGATTAGAAAATATGCCATTCATACCGAGGCTTGGTATCATTATGCCGTTGGATCAATTGTTACCTTGGTTGCGATTATGATCGCATTTGTTTTCGCATTGAAATGTTTTACATAGTTTCAATGTATGGTTTAATTAATTAGATGCTCTGGAGAGCTATATGTTGTTAGATGAGAACTATGTATGCACTTTGGTTTTAATGTGATGATGAACTTCTATTAATTTGGACACTTAATTATATATAATGCACGCAGATGAACCGGCAATGGATGTACGGTGACAGACACACCCGCGAGGTACATTAAGGGCGTGCATGAGTTTCTCGATGCGGCTGAGGCAAACAAGCAGAATGGTTTTATGTGTTGTCCATGCACTGAATGTGGAATACGAGGTCTTACTCTAACTGGAAAATCCTTCAATCCCACCTGCTTTACAAGGGTTTCATGCCACACTATAATGTTTGGAGCACGGAGAAATAGGTTATGATGGAAAGACGGCGAAGAAAGAGTACGATGACAACTTGCTAATCAGGTGATCTCAACGGGGGTCTGGTGAAGATCAAGAGGAGATTGGCCCGCTCTCAGTAACCTTTCAGGACAGACAAACAAAGGATACCACGCATGCACGCACTGTTTAGATGACACTGAAAGTATATACCTGGACAAATGCAGGAAGAATGTGTACCTGGGCCATCGTCGATTTCTTCCGACCAACCATCAATGTCGAAAGAAAGGCAAGCATTTCAAAGGCGAGGCAGATCACCGGAAGAAGCCCGCCATGCGCACCGGTGATCACGTGCTTGCTATGGTCAATGATTTACACTACGTAATCTTTGGAAAGGGTCCCGGTGGACTAGCTGTTCCGAATGACGCTGAGGGACACGCACCCATGTGGAAGAAGAAATCTATATTTTGGGACCTACCCTACTGGAAAGACCTAGAGGTCCGCTCCTCAATCGACGTGATGCACGTGACGAAGAACCTTTGCGTGAACCTGCTAGGCTTCTTGGGCGTGTATGGGAAGACAAAAGATACACCTGAGGCACGGGAGGACCTGCAACGTTTGCACGAAAAAGACGGCATGCCTCCGAAGCAGTATAAAGGTCCTGCCAGCTACGCTCTTACGAAAGAAGAGAAAGAAATCTTCTTTGAATGCCTGCTCAGTATGAAGGTCACGACTGGCTTCTCGTCGAATATAAAGGGAATAATAAATATGCCAGAGAAAAAGTTTCAGAACCTAAAGTCTCATGACTGCCACGTGATTATGACGCAACTGCTTCCGGTTGATTTGAGGGGGCTTCTACCGGAAAACGTCCGATTAGCCATTGTGAAGCTATGTGCATTCCTCAATGCAATCTCTCAGAAGGTGATCGATCCAGAAATCGTACCAAGGCTAAGGAGTGATGTGGCGCAATGTCTTGCCAGTTTCGAGCTGGTGTTTCCACCATCCTTCTTTAATATCATGACGCACGTCCTAGTTCATCTAGTCGACGAGATTGTCATTCTGGGGCCCGTATTTCTACACAATATGTTCCCCTTTGAGAGGTTCATGGGAGTCCTAAAGAAATATGTCCGTAACCGCGCTAGGCCAGAAGGAAGCATTTCCATGGGCCATCAAACAGAGGATGTTATCGGGTTTTGTGTTGACTTCATTCCTGGCCTTAACAAGATAGGTCTCCCTAAATCGCGGTATGAGGGGAGACTGACTGGAAAAGGCACTCTTGGAAGAGACTCAATAATATGCAGGGACGGATATTCTTGGTCTCAAGCACACTACACAGTTCTACAGAACTCTACCTTGGTGACCCCGTATGTCGATGAACACAAGAACAGTCTGCGCTCCAAACACCCGGAGCAGTGCGACGACTGGATTACATGTGAACACATCAGGACTTTCAGCAGTTGGTTGGAAACACGTCTCAGAGGTGACAACACTGTTTGTGATGAGTTGTACTTGTTGTCCAGGGGACCATCTTTGACTGTATTGACTTACAAAGGATACGAGATAAATGGGAATACATTTTACACGATCGCCCAAGATCAAAAGAGCACCAACCAAAATAGCGGTGTCCGCTTTGATGCAGCAACCGAGAGCGGAAAGGGACATCATATTATGGTTACATAGTGGACATATGGGAACTTGACTACGGACCTGATTTTAAGGTCCCTTTGTTTAAGTGCAAATGGGTCAATCTGTCAGGCGGCGGGGTACAGGTAGACCCACAGTACGGAATGACAACAGTGGATCTGAAAAATCTTGGGTACACTGACGAACCGTTCGTCCTAGCAATGATGTGGCACAGGTTATCTATGTGAAGGACATGTCTACCAAACCGAGAAAAAGAAAAGATAAGGAAGCGAATACATCATACGATGAGCCAAAGCGCCACATAGTTCTTTCAGGAAAAAGGGACATCCTGGGAGTGGACGGCAAGACAGACATGTCTGAAGATTATGAAAAGTTTCATGAAATTCCTCCCTTCAATGTCAAGGCTGACCCAAGCATCCTGATAAACGATGAAGATTATCCATGGTTACGGCGCAATAAGCAAATGACACAAGCGAAGAAAAAGTGAAGACTTTCTCCCGCAACTATTATGATGATACCATGCCAACTTTGTAACACACGAACATGCTACCATTGTCCGTTTTGTACATGCACATGCTATGTGGGTGAAATTATGATACCATCCCAACTTTCAACTTTTTCAGAGTTCATTTGAAAGTGATTGTCCATTTTGTACACGAAGTGCATCAAGTTTTCTCTATAAGCGCATATATTCTCATTTTTTTAGTAAGTTAATCACAAAAAGTGTTTTCAAATTTGAAAACTATTGGCACTAACAAAAAGTTTATAACTTTTCTAAAACTAATGGCACTAACAGAAAGTTTTAATTTTGTGCTAACCTAAAAGCAAACAGAATTAAAAATTAAAAGCAAAAACAAAAGAATAAATATTGCAAAAAAACAAATAAAAAAACAGGAAAAAACTATTTTATAGTAAAGTTAATCACCAAAATAAAATAAATAAAGCAACAAAGAAAACAAAATAACTAAAAAAGTGTTTTCAAATTTAAAACTAATGGCACTAAACAGAAAGTTTATTAATTTTTCTAAAACTAATGGCACTAACAGAAAGTTTATAATTTTGCTAACCTAAAAGCAAACAGAATTAAAAATTAAAGCAAAAAACAAAAGAAAATAAATAATGCAAAAAACAAATCAAAAAAACAGGAAAAAACTATTTTTATAGTAAAGTTAATCACAAAATAAAATAAATAAAGCAACAAAGAAAACAAAAAAACTAAAAAAGTGTTTTCAAATTTGAAAACTAATGGCACTAACAGAAAGTTTATAATTTTGCTAACCTAAAAGCAAACAGAATTAAAAATTAAAGCAAAAACAAAAGAAAATAAATAATGCAAAAAACAAATCAAAATAAGGAAAAAACTATTTTTATAGTAAAGTTAATCACAAAATAAAATAAATAAAGCAACAAAGAAAACAAAAAAACTAAAAAAGTGTTTTCAAATTTGAAAACTAATGGCACTAACAGAAAGTTTATAATTTTTCTAAAACTAATGGCACTAACTGAAAGTTTATAATTTTGCTAACCTAAAAGCAAACAGAATTAAAAATTAAAGCAAAAAACAAAAGAAAATAAATAATGCAAAAAACAAATCAAAAAAAGGAAAAAAACTATTTTTATAGTAAAGTTAATCACAAAATAAAATAAATAAAGCAACAAAGAAAACAAAGATTAAAAAACAGAAAGTTTATAATTTTTTAAACTAAAAGCATAAAGAATTAAAAAATAAAAAAATTCTATTTTTATAGTAAAGTTATTCATAAACTAGTGATTCACACAAATTTTAAAAAAAAATTTAAACTATTCAAAATTTTAAAACTAATGGCACTAACAGAAAGTTTATAATTTTTGTGACCTAAAATCAAAAAGAAATCACTAAAAAACTATAAGTATTTAGTTGTAAGTATAAATAAAAAATAAATAGAAAAAAATTCTATTTTTATAGTAAAGTTATTCATAAACTAGTGATTCACACAAATTTTTAAAAATTCAAATTTAAACTATTCAAAATTTAAAACTAATGGCACTAACAGAAAGTTTATAATTTTTGTGACCTAAAAGCAAAAAGAAATCACTAAAAAACTGTAAGTATTTAGTTTTAAGTAGAAATAAAAAAATAAAAAACCAAAAAAATGTAGAAATAAAAAAGAAAAAACCAAAAAAATGCCCTACTGGGCCTCCACGGCCTGAATACGACTAGAAACCCTACATGGGCCAGGATTCAGGCCCGCAGAAGGCCCAATAGGCCCACAGGCAGTAGCAAGTTTAGGCCCGAAAGCCTGCATTAGAGAGGAGCTCGAATGGGGAGGCACACCAGCGCTTATAACAGTGCCGGCGCCCTTCAGCTAGCGATGTGGGACTAAACTTTTGGGCGCGGGGCAGCACAAGGCCATTGGTCCCGGTTGGTGGCACCAACCGGGACTAAAGGGGGCATTGGTCACGGTTCGTGGCACCAACCGGGACCAAAGGGGGGCATTGGTCCCGGTTGAAGCCACGAACCGGGACCAAAGCCTTTTCTATATAACCAAACACTTAAGAAATTTCCCCCACCCGCCATTCTTCTCTCCAACGCCGCCAGGCTGCTGCGCTGCTCCTCGACGCCGGCCCCTGCCCCGACGTCGCCGTCGCCTCCCCTAGCTGCCCGAGGTCGCCGTCGCCGCCCGCTCGCCGTCGCCCGTGCCCTCGCCCGACGTCGTGCCGCCATCGCCGCCCTGCCCCGACGCGCGTCGCGCGCCCCGGCCCGCGCGCCCCCGTCATCGCCGTCGCCCTGCCCCGCCCCATTCCTCGCCGCCGAACGCGCGCCCCCTGCCCCGTCGCCGTCCTCGCCGCCGACGCCGCACCCCTGCCCCTCCCTTGGTCCGGCCGGCGCCGCCCCTCCCCTGTTCCTTTTTTTATATATATATATTATATGCTTGTTTTTTCAGATTATATATATGTATATATGTGAGTATATGTATTGTGTATGCTGCTTCTTTTCAGATTTTTTTTCATACATATGATGATTTGTATTTTGCTTTTTTATAAAAATGTATATATGTTTGTATGTTCTCTGTGTATATATGTTCATATATGCAAAAGTTAGATTTATATATTTAGAAAAGGATTATCTATATATGTTCTCTGATTTAGTACATTTTAGGTTAGTTTCATTTTTAGAAAAGTTTTATATATTTAGGAGAGGAAAAGGAAAATAAGAAGAGGAAAAAGGAGAAGAAGAGGAGAGGAAGAAAAGGAAGAGGAGAAGAAGAAAGGAATAGAGGAGAAGAAGAAAAAATAGAATTTTCTATTTTTTCTTCTTCTCCTCTATTCCTTTCTTCTTCTCCTCTTTTTTTTCTTCTTTTTTCTTCGATCTTCTCCCCCTCCCGATAGGAAAGTTTTATATAGAAAGTTACAATTTTAGAAAAGTTTTATATATGCAAAAGTTACAATTTTAGAAAAAGAAGGATAGGAAAGAAGAAAATAAGAAGAGGAAAGAAAGAAGAAGAGGAGAGGAAAAGAAGAGGAGAAATAAATAAGAAGAAAAGAAGAAAAAGAAGAGGAGAAGAAGAAAGGAATAGTGGAGGAAGAGAAAATAGAATTTCTCCACTATTCCTTTCTTCTTCTCCTCTTTTTTTTCTTTTTTTTTCTTCGATCTTCTCCTCTAGCTATTCCTTTCTTCTTCTCTCTTCTTTTCTTCTTCTTCTTCTTCTTCTTCTTCTTCTTCTTCTTCTTCTTCTTCTTCTTCTTCTTCTTCTTCTTCTTCTTCTTCTTAATTTTTATCGGGAACGAGGGTGTCGAGGATCGCCGAGGGGTCGAGGGTCGGGAACTAGGGTAGAGGGTCGAGGGTCGTTAAGGGGTCAAGGGTCGAGGGTTTCAGGGTCGAGGGTTCTATAGGGTCGAGGGTCGAGGGTTCCAGAGGGTCGTCTAGGGGTCGAGGGTTCCAGGGTCGTCGAGGGTTCGAGGGGTCGAGGATCGCCGAGGGGTCGAGAGAGGTTTCCTAGTGTCAAAGTATTGAAGAAATCCATGCCTTCATCATTAGCCGGAAGTAACCAGGGCATGTTGGTACGAAGTTCTGCAAAGTTGTTCTGGAATGGAGTCTCGGATAGAATAATCCGCCTTTTGGTACGAATTCAGCAAAGGCCTTCCAAATAGCGATATTCGGAAGGCTCTTGCTGAACTTTGTACCAAAAAGCGAATTATCCTATCTGGGACTCCGTTCCAGAACAACTTTGAAGAGCTTCGTACCATCATGCACATGTTACTTTCGCCTAATGATGAAGACATGGTTTTGTTGAATCCTTTGACACTAGGCAACCTCCCGACCCCTCGGCGATCCTCTCGAACATGAGAGGAAGAAGAGGGTCGTCTAGGGGTCGAGGGTTCCAGGGTCGTCGAGGGTTCGAGGGGTCGAGGATCGCCGAGGGGTCGAGAGAGGTTTCCTAGTGTCAAAGTATTGAAGAAATCCATGCCTTCATCATTAGCCGGAAGTAACCAGGGCATGTTGGTACGAAGTTCTGCAAAGTTGTTCTGGAATGGAGTCCCGGATAGAATAATCCGCCTTTTGGTACGAATTCAGCAAAGGCCTTCCAAATAGCGATATTCGGAAGGCTCTTGCTGAACTTTGTACCAAAAAGCGAATTATCCTATCTGGGAGTCCGTTCCAGAACAACTTTGAAGAGCTTCGTACCATCATGCACATGTTACTTTCGCCTAATGATGAAGACATGGTTTTGTTGAATCCTGAGACACTACGCAACCTCCCGACCCCTCGGCGATCCTATCGAACATGAGAGGAAGAAGAGGATAAAAAAAGAAGAGGAAGAAGAAAAAAAGAGGAGAAGAAAGAATAGAGGAGATCTTCTCCTCTATTCTTTCTTCTCCTCTTATTTTTCTTCTTCTTCCTCTTTTTTTTATCGGGAACGAGGGTCGTCGAGGGACATAGATGTAGTGTCGTCGTTGTCGATATATACCCCCTCCCGATAGCTTACTATGATTAGGTAGCTAGTTCTACGTTTGGCACTAATATATCCATCTCGTCATGTTTGAATAATAATTGCCATGTTGTAAATATTTGTAGAAACTATGGACACCGCCCTAGACGAAGCAAAAGAAGCGTTGTTGAGGGACATAATCAGCAGAAGGAAGTGATGCCATCTCGTTGTTTCTCAACGAAACCGATGGTCTGGAAGGAGAGGGTGAACAAGCTGGCTACGGTGACCTAATGCCGGTGCAAGAAGAAGAACATGAGGACGGCTCCGGTGACCCAATGCCGGTGCAAGAAGGAGACCGTGATGACGGCTCCGGTGACCGAACCGAGTCCGGCCAGGTATATATATTAGTTAAGCCTATGCTGACTAGCTGATTGATGCATTCATTGTTTTGGTATGTACACATATTAATTAAGTCTTTGTTCTTTTTTCTAGCCCTCCGGATCGAGCACAACTTCGGTAAAGAGACGAGGCCCGAAGAAAAAGTTGAGCTCGATGAAAAGTTTGAGATCATAGCAATCGCGCCCGACGGCCAACCTATTGAACCCCTCCGGACAAAGAGCGCATTTGTTGCTCAGTGCGGGGTTCTGGTTAGGGACAAGATCCCGATAAGCATCCAGCAATGGTTTAAGCGGCTACAGAAGACCCTGAGGTGTCTTATGTCAATGATATGCAGAAAAATGATCTTTGGACTGAGCTGAAGTCAAATTTCACCCTACCGCCAGAGGATAATCCAGAGAACCCAGTTAAAGAGAAATTAATCAAGTCTTTTGCTCTGAAGAGGATGGCAGAACTATTCAGGAGGTGGAAGAAAGAGCTGAATAAGTTTGTCGAAAATAATGAGACACCAGAATTCAAGGGCAGATATGAGAAGATCAGAGATCACTGGCCCGCATTTGTGGCCCACAAGACATCAGAAAAGAGTAAGAAGATGTCGGCGACAAACAAGCAAAATGCTGCGAAGAAGAAGCTTCACCAGCACGGGGTCAGGTGGCTACCTCGTAGCCCGGCCTAAGTGGTCCAAGACTGAGAATGATCTGGTTCATAAAGGGATCGAACCAGAGACAATTAACTGGCCAGACCGTTGCCGGACTTGGTTCTTCGGGGCTGGCGGAACACTTTGGACCCTGTAACAGGGAAGTGCTTTTGGACGAATGATCAAATGGACATACCAGTCAGTAAGCTTAAGCAATATATCGAAGCAGCGCAGGAAGGGACGTTCTTTCCAGACAGAGAGAACGACGAGCTCACAATGGCCCTCGGGAATCCTGAGCACCCTGGACGGACACGAGGCACGCCAGGCTCCATTCCGTGGAAGGTTGGGTTTCCGGACGCAGGCGGTTACAAATCCCATGAGAGGAGGAAAAAACTGCAGCAGACCCAAATACAGGTGCTGCAAGCAAGGGTAGACGCGATAGAGGAACAAGAAGCAAATCGCAGTAAACGTACTGCCAAAGCCTCCCCCGAAGCTACCCCGCCATCTCAGCGCAGAAGCAGCGTGGCTTCCACCGAGCTGCTTCAGCCGGAGCATGCCTTGACGGCTCCTGCCAGCTATCCCGTGGATGCTATCACGGAGTCTCAAAATTGCCACCTTATGACGCAATGGATGAATTTGAAGGTCAAGGCGGCTGTTGTGAAAGTGCGTTATATCGACTAGAGGGGGGGGTGAATAGGCGATTTTTATGAAAGTCTTCAAAACGTGAGAGTTATGAAGACAAACAGTGAAGATTATGCCTATTACTATGCAGCGGAAGTTAGATTACACTAGGCCAGCCATGGTCATGTATTCAATAGAGTGAAAGCGCAAATCAAACAGCTTCAGTGTAATAAGGATCAGGTAGGAAGAAGTATGAAGCCAAACAGATCATACATTCATGTTGTGAAGACAAAAGATAAAGCAAGCATGCAATGGCTTCACAATGAATAACTGTAAGTGAAAGGAAGTGAAGATGAAACCAGTGACACGTTGAAGACAATGATTTGTTGGACCAGTTCCAGTTGCTGTGACAACTGTACGTCTGGTTGGAGCGGCTAGGTATTTAAACCAAAGGACACACAGTCCCGGACACCCAGTCAAGGACACTTAGTCCAAGACACCCAGTCCTCACCGTTTTCTCCTTGAGCTAAGGTCACACAGACCTCGCCCAATCACTCTGGTAAGTCTTCAAGGTAGACTCCCAAACCTTCACAGACTTCGTTCACTGCAATCCACAATTTCTCTTGGATGCTCAGAACGCGACGCCTAACCGTCTGGAGGATGCACAGTCCTCAAGTGTAATAAGTCTTCAGATCACACAGACACGAAGACTTAAGTGATGCCCAATTTACTCTGGCTCTGGGTGGTTAGGGCTTTTCTCCTCACTAGGAATTTTTCTTTCAAAGGCTTCGAGGTGGGTTGCTCTCAAACGACAAAAGCCGTGCACTGAAATCTGAGCAGCCAACCGTTTATGGTTGTGGGGGTGGGCTATTTATAGCCACTTGGCAACCCGACCTGATTTGTCCGAAATGACCCTGGGTCACTAAGGAACTGACACGTGTCCAACGGTCAGATTTCAAACTCACACGGCAACTTTACTTGGGCTACAAGCAAAGCTGACTTGTCCGACTCTGGACAAGATTTCCTCTCATAGTCTTCACTCGAAGACATAGGTTTTGAATCTAGGCATCACTTCAGTCATTCTGACTAGTTCTTTTGGACCCCACTTAACAGTACGGTGATTCCTATGACACAACATAAATGAAATAAAACTACGAAGGATCTAAGTCTTCGAGTTCCATAAGCTTCATAGGGAGTCTTCTCATGTCATTGTCTTCAATATGAATATCTTCATAAACCACCATTGTCTTCAATGTCTTCGTACATTTTTAGGGGTCATCTCTGGTAATAAAACCGAATCAATGAGGGACTTCTACCTGTGTTTTCCTGCAATTCTCACAAACACGTTAGTCCCTCAACTAGGTTTGTCGTCAATACTCCAAAACCAACTAGGGGTGGCACTAGATGCACTTACAATCTCCCCCTTTTTGGTGATTGATGACAAACTAGTTGAAGTTTTCAACGGGAAACATAATTTGTGAGATAGTAAAGGAATTTGTCTTCATAAGTTGCAAGGGCTCCCCCTGAAGATGTGCATATAAGTAATTTGCCTTTTGAATGCAAATGCACATGGCAGGTTGTACTTGTGGAGATCCACTTCAACTTATGATGACAATCCACTATGCATGTGAAAGTATATGAAGATAATGACATGCATAATGGAAAATGGACGTCTGCAGTAAGAGATGAGTGCGGAATTTATCGTCGCACATGCGGAATTTATCTTCGCATAACGGAGTGACAAGCAGGTAGCAGACGGCCATCAAGGCTAAGTGTTACAACTCAAAGAAGCAAATGTAGCAAAAACAGGAGTTGTAAGCACGAAGCAAAATGTAGCAAAATATGGAGGCACCCGCCCAAAGTGACCCGCTTGAAGACTATAAACATCATGCTTCTCCCCCTTTTGTCAGTGATGACCAAAAAGGTTTGAAGACATAGAGTTTTCTACGCGTTCCCAGGCGCAGCAGGGTCGGTGGAGTTGTTTGGTGGCGGTGCAGATGAGCTTGGTGCAGATTCGACGTGTGTTGAAGCAGGTGGAGATGATGTCGCGTCGTCGTCTTCTTCAATAATCCGGGCAGACACGGTGGCAGCAGAAGAAGAGAATTCTGACTCTTCAAGTGATGGTGTGCTTCGCATCACAGCTCTTCTTGGAGGCGTGGAGTCAAATTGGAATCTCTCTCTGAAGCCATCCTCTTGCAGTTCAGCTTCATTGCTCATCATGGTGAGGCCTTTCCAAGTGCGGCGACAGGTCTCGTGTGCGACAAACGCATTCTTGGTTGCCAGATTTTTGATGCGATTGGCGTCTTGCATGATGCTTCTCATCTGCCGTTTGAGCCAGTCGTGATGCCTGTCTTGCTTTTGGTGAAGAGCCACAAGAAGCTCTCGGTCATTGAGTGCTCGAGCGCGCTTCTTGGGTCTCTTGGCAGCTGTACTGTCAGTGGCTTCAGTTGATGCAGGGGCACGTGTGGTGCCAGCCATTGGATACACTCGGGAGAGAGCTTCAACACCTTCAATATTTTGAGTGAAGCTCTGGTGTTCTGCATTTTTAAGACTTAATGGTTGCTTGCCAGGCTCTGGATATATTGCTTCAGCAGATGTGTCCACATCTGGCAAAAATATCCTATGGTTGTGGGCTGAGGGTTGATAGGAGATTGCAGAGTGAAGCTTGATTAGCCTCATAACCCAAGGAGCATAGACTTTAATCCAAACAGTTCTGAGGCAGACGCTGCAAAGTGACGGATGAAGAGATCCTATACATTGAAGCATTTGCCATGTAGAATGCAGAAGATGAGAGTCTTCATTGCACCATCAATTGTCGCATATCGAGAGTGTCCCTTTACAGGCCATAGAGTCCGCCTTATGATATGATATATTGTTCTGGGCAGGTACTCTAAGTCTTCAACGAAGAACCTAGTTGGATAGGGTGCATTAGGAGGCAGTGGCTTCATCATTGAGAGCATCTGACTCATATCTGGCTCAGGACGCTGAAATATGCTCTCAATTGCTTCAGCATGGAGTTGGCACCCTTCTTCAAAGAATTCGCCAGGAGTGGGAAGGCCGGTAAGCTCAATTAGGTCGAAAGCATTGGCTTCATGATGGATATTGCCTGTCATCCACTCCAGAATCCATGTCTTCGGATCTCTGTTATAGCCTTTGATATGCAAAGTGGCATAGAACTGGAGCAGAAGCTCTTCGTTCCAGTGCTCTTCATCAGTGATAAATGGCAGCAAACCCACTTTCTTGAAGCAATCCAGTGCTTCTTCCAGACCAGGCAGACCAGCAACAGCTTCAACCTCAAGGCGCTTGTGAGGAAAGATGCGGCCTTGGTTGTATAGGATGCATGAATAATAGCTGCGTTGTTGATGGCTCCAGAACCTATCTGATACAATCCGTTCCCTTGAATAAGGGTTCTTGGAGCGGTCGAAAAACGTGTTATCTGCCCTGAAGCCGTTGATGTTGAAGGAACCAGGAGCTGATGCAGGACCTGGGAACCTAGGCAGTCGTGGGATCGGCTTCTGGACCTGGGGTCTGTACGCAATATGATAGTTGAATTGTGGTCCTGCAGCAGACTCAGGCACAGAATGTTCAGGAGCAGTAGCTTCATTGTCTTCTGAAGCTATTGTTGGGTTGGGCTCCACATTTGCTTCGGCGTTGTTTGTGGCAGCCTCAACATTTGCAGACTCAGGCACGTTCTCCTGGAGAACTGCTTCTTGTTGGTGTGGGGGAGTTGGAGCTTGTGGTGTCTCTGCATGCTCTTTGGCTGATGCAGCCGGAATGTCGTCAGCAGCCTGAGCCCTTGGCCCTTTGCGAAGCCTACGGAATTTGGGCGACGCTTGTGGAGTTGCAGTGGGCTGTGGCTCATCTTCCTCCTGTGGGCGATCTGCCCATGATGCATCTTGTGTGATTGGCGTCAATGGACGA
The DNA here is from genome assembly GCF_003073215.2 of Triticum urartu. Taxonomy (NCBI): domain Eukaryota; kingdom Viridiplantae; phylum Streptophyta; class Magnoliopsida; order Poales; family Poaceae; genus Triticum; species Triticum urartu. Next base: position 6,193,067 of record NC_053026.1, on the reverse strand, counting down.
CCAATACTGATCAGTTCGCTTGTCTCAAGCTGAGGAAGGGCTGCATCACCTTGCACATTGTCTTGGAGACCAATGTCTTCAACAGCGTAGGGTTCGTCTGCTGGAATGTCTTCAGTGTTGGGTTCATGCACAGTCAACTGACGATCTGCGTCAGGATAGCGGATGGAGAGGGGTTCAACTGTCAAGGGCTCTGTGGGAGCAGCCCGAGATTTCTTGGTCTTGCGCTTCTTGATGATGGGTTCTGAAGGAGAGGCTTCAGAATGTTTTCTCTTCTTAGCTACAGCCTCTGCAGTCCGTGTCTTCTTGTGCTGTGAGGCGGTTGATCGACTCTTTGGCTTCGAGCCAGTCGTTGAAGTGGGGAAGACAATCGGAGCAGTTTCTGACCTTGGCGCTTCAGGTTCAGGCACAGCAGCCTTCTTTTTCTTCTTCGCGGCCATCCTGGGGTCAATGCCAGGACGCCCAAGTGCCTTGCGTTTCTCTGCCTCATTGTAGGCCTGCACGCAGCGATCAGCCAAAGTCTTCATGCGTTCTCGCGAGCCTTGAGCTTCGGCACGCGTCTTCGGGAAGTTCTCTTTCAGCTCGTGCAACATGATCTTGAAGTTTCTTACTTCTTGCACACTGAGCTTGGCCACGTGCTTCTTGAACTGATCCTTTTCATAATCAATTTTCTGCTTCAGTTCTACAATGCGCTGGGCTATTGCAAGTTCTGAAGCAATTGCGCCTTGAAAAGCAACACTGAGGCCTATGGGCAGCTGCAGATCATTGAAGCTGATGTCCGGTGAGGCAAACCATTCATCGATGAAGTTGTGGATGATGGCGACATCAAACAGAGGCAGATTGTTGAAGATTTCAGCCTCCTCCTTGCTCTTGATGAGCTGCTCAAGAGCATCATCTCCAAGATCTTCATCGCTTGAGAGATCAATGGCTTCGCAGCGCAGAATGTCAGCAGCTGTGAGCTCTTTGCCTGTGTGTGGCTGAGGCTTCTTGGCTTCTTGGGGCTTGGACACTCGTGATAAGCCTTCTGACTGCACACTGGCTTCAGGAGGTGCAGTTGCTAAAGGCTTCACTCTTGCGATCTTGGGAGAAGCGACTGGCTTTGAAGCTTTTGGCTTCTTCTGCTTCGGCTTCGGCGCAGCAGGGGCGTCATCTGACTCAGTATCTGCTGGAGGGTCATTCACAGCAGTCCCTTGGACTAGGATGCGAGTGATGAGGCCTGCAAGATTGGCATACGGCCCGATGATATTGGGATCGGCGTTGCGTGTGCCATCCGCCCTTGGTGAGGAGGGACCAGGGTTGAAGTCAAGCCCAAATTTCTTCTTGTTTATCTTTGCTGACTGTTGTGCAAACTGAAAGTTGCGCTTGAAGAGATTATCATCGCGGCACCAGAGAAGTGATGACGGATGTGCCTCAGCTGGCTGTGGTCCTCTCACCATGCATGGATAGAAGCCTTGAGCAATGGCTTCGACTCTGGACCTGGGTACGAGATTTTTGTATAGTACGTCTCCCCACGGTCTCTTGATGGCGCACTTCTCCGCATATTCCTGAGTGACGAAGCGGTAGTGGAACCATTGCTCTGCCCAATATCTTCGAATCCATTGGATTCGTGTCTTGCGCTGACCATAGCTTTCTTCAGGATCAGTTTTGTACATCTCTGCCAATTCATCAGGCAGATCTTTGGACGTTTCACCACGTCGCTGTCTGCCTCCCTTCCTTGCTGCTGTTTCTGAAGCCATGAATAACTTGGAAGGCTTCAAGATGTTCAAAGGCTTCAAAGGCTTCCTTTTGCAAGAACTGACTTCAGGAGAGTTGATGTGATGCTGCAAGTACTCTGCAAACGAATGCAGACTATGAGAACCAAAGGATTCTCCCACGGACATGTACCTGTGACAGCATTAAGGTGCGAGGGAAGGGGAAGAGGTCATATGCATTCTCAGAAGATTTTGAAGATAAATCGGTTTAGAAGACATAGACCTCATTGTGCGAAGACATTCACTCACAGATAAAAAGTTGGTTCCAGATTTGTACGAACCCACAGATCAGTACAAGTGAGGAATCTAGCTACCTTATGAAGCACAAGTGAATATACTAGGCATGTCATGAGATGTAGCGTGATAACTAACTGATGTGAAGAGAAACTCCTTATGGCAGAAAGTGACTGAGCTATGGGATCAAAAGAGGCTGTAAAAAGAGGTTTTATTTACCACACTTGGAACTGCTAGACGAAGTGAGAGTTGAGGCCGAGCAGTCCGATCCTCCGTGCCCTAACTTGGCGACGGAAGACACCTACGGCGACGGCGGAGAGAGCGATGTCCGCTGTCGGCGTGAAAACGGCGTCAGAGAGGTTGCAGCAGTGAAGCGCTTCGTCGCCGGCGTCGTCGAGTGCTAGCGGTGGCGCTAGGGTTCGTGCGAGGGTGGAAGAAGGAGATAATGACCGCAGTGAATCGTGTATTTATAGGGATAGAGGCGGCACTGTGCTATTATGCAGGTACCCCTGGCGGTTCGCATTTGAGGCACGCGTGACCAGTTAGAGGAAGATTGGGATTTGTTCCACGTCCCACGCACGCCTAAATTGTTGGGCGGTCGTTCCTGCTTCTCCGGATCTTATGTGGAGGAATGAGCATTAAAAACGGACTTTTATGGTTGTCACTATGTCTTCAGCTGACAAGGACACAGTGAAGACATTTGACAGTTTCAACAGAATGCATATGACTTGGAGAGATAGAGTTTGAGATAGAAAGCATAGAGAGGTTAGGGTCCGATCACATTCACTTAGTTCAAAAGATTCAACCAAGAAGACATAGCTATAAGTGAATGCTGTAGAGGACAGAACATCAGTACATATATATCCATATAATCAACGCAGTGAAGATAATCATGAAGACATACTGAGAATGAAGCCAAACCAATTGTGAAGACATTGAGAGGTAACGCCATGAGAGAAACACTTCAAAATGGAACGTTTGGTGGTGGCGTTACCCACCGTATAGAAAGTATTAGACCCAGACACGGCGCACAATTATCGTGGCGCTCCGAAGTCAAATTCCACATTAATGTATTCACACTTAGAATGTATGTCTTCATTGTTTGAAGATATACGCTACTTCGTGTGTTGCACATCTAAGTCATCAATATGCTTAAGTGTTAGGATGTGTGCCTGATCACAGGACATTTGAGGATTCCAAGATATTTAGCTCACACCGTAACTTGCAAAATCTCTTCTCATCCAAGGGCTTGGTGAAGATATCTGCCAATTGCTCTTCAGTGTTGACGTGTATGATATCAATGTCTTCCTTCACAACATGATCTCTGAGAAAGTGATGACGAATTTCAATGTGCTTTGTCTTCGAGTGCTGAACTGGGTTGTTGGCAATCTTGATGGCGCTTTCGTTGTCGCAGTAAAGTGGCACTTGCTTCAGATGAATGCCATAATCCTTGAGTGTTTGCTTCATCCACAGAAGCTGAGCGCAGCAAGATCCAGCAGCAATGTATTCAGATTCAGCAGTGGAGAGTGATACACAGTTCTGCTTCTTTCAAGACCAACATACAAGTGATCGTCCCAGAAAGTGACATGTGCCTGATGTAGACTTGCGATCAACTTTGTCACCAGCATAATCAGCATCCGAAAATCCAACCAAATCAAACTCTGAGCCCTTTGGATACCATAATCCTAGAGTTGGGTGTGAGCCAAATATCGAAGAATTCGCTTCACAGCTAAGTGATGCGACTCCTTTGGTGTCGCTTGAAATCGAGCACACATGCAAACACTAAGCATGATATCTGGCCTAGATGCACATAAATAAAGCAAAGACCCAATCATGGAGCGGTATACCTTTTGATCG